>NW_007079728.1:1657-5949 GCF_000164805.1 Carlito syrichta | reverse complement strand
CTTAAAGGGTCCAGCCGCCCGCTGCCCCCTGCCCCGTCTGGCCGTCCGAGATCGGGAACAAAGGAGTCAGCGCGTGGCCGGGCGACCGGAGGTGAGTCGGGGCCGGGTCCCCAAATCCCGAGCCCCCCCCCGAAACTCCTGTCTCCTCCGTGGGGTGGGGGTCGTGGCCCCGCTGGCTCCATAGGGGTTAATCACGGGCGGTCGGGACGGGGGCGGCGAGACCCCAGGGGCCAGGCCCCGGAGCCCCCAGGGCCGGGCCGGGTCTCCCCGCTCCCGAGGCCGAGCGCGGCGGCTGGGGAGGAAGGAGCCGCCCCCTCCCCCTGCGGCCGCCACTTCCTTTGTTGTTGCTTTTGTCTCACGCCGAGCACATGGCCCGGGATCCTCGGCTCTTAAAGTCACAGCGCTCCGGCCCGGCGCTGCGGGCTTGCCTCCCGCCCCGCGTGCCTCGGAGCGCGGCCCAGAGGAGTGGGAGGGGGACGAGGGAGGCCCCTCCCGGGCGGGCGATCGCGCCTCGGCCCGGCCCCACACCCGGGGAGGGGTGGTCGGGAAGCTTCCCGGAGCCCCGGGACCGCCCTGGGGACGGGCCTGCCCTCAGGGACGCCGCTTTCCCCGCGAATGTGACCACCTGGCTGCTGCCTGTCTCCTCTGGCTTTGCGCGGGCGTTCCGGGAGGCGCGATCTCCACCCCGGCTCACAGCTGTGGCACCTGAGGCTCACAGAAGTGAAGGGATTCCTTGGCCAAGGTCACCCCGGGAGTCCTGGCGGCCGAGCGCTCCTCGCTGCTGGTCGGGTGGTCTGGCCCGCCGCAGCCTCCAGGCTCCGCTCGTTGGGCAGCGCTGCCTGCGCTGGGCTGAGCCTGCCTCTGTGGGGTGGGGCGGAGAACAGGAAGGGGGCTTCTGTTGCTGCCTGAGACTGCTCGTGCTCCTGGGGTCGGACTCTGTTTCCGTCTGCAGAAGGGAGTGCCTCTTCTGCAGACAGACTCCAGGCCCAGATGACATGGCCGGGCTCTAGCCCGGGGGCAGGGTAGCTGCTTGGGGCCCCCGGATTTGCGTTGGCTGCCACCACGGAGGCAAGGCCAGACTTGGCGATGAGACTCCCGGACCGTTTATTCACACGGGCCTTGTGGACAGCACAGCACAGAGGAGGCGTGGGAAAGCAGAGCAGTTTGGGGGCGCCCGGCCACCCCTGCTGTTTGACCTTGAGCGAGTTGCAGCTTCTCTCCACAACAGAGTCAAGCACGGGCGCCTGGAAGACGGTGCCCCCCAGCCTGCCTTGGGGCTTGGAATAGAGGTGCCGGGTTAGGTCATCTCCTCGGCTACTGATGCCACCATGAGTTCTGGGCTAGCGGAGTCTGGGCCCAGGGCCTGCGGCCAGTTCTGTTCCTCTCTGGCTCTGTGACCTAGAGCAAGTTACTTCCTTTCTCTGAGCCTCAGTGGTCTCAACTGTGAAGTGGGTGTGTCCACTTTGCCACCTCTGTTCCGGTAGCACCAAGAGCCACTCTCTTCCCTTCTGAGGTTTTCCCCTAGGGCAGCGCATCTGCCCCCTGCAGACCCTGGAGGGACACCCAGGTTCTGCCTGGGGGTTGGGGACGGAGGTCAGCATGGTGTTTTCTAATAATCATTCACACCAGGCTGAGTTCAGTTTTTTTTTGTTTGTTTGGTTTTTTTTTGAGTTGGAGTCTCATTCTGTCGCCCAGACTGGAGTGCAGTGGCCGCTCCCGGCCACCGCAGCCTCGACCTGCTGGGCTCTGGCGATCCTTCCGCCTCAGCCTTCCAAGTAGCTGGAACTACAGGTGCGCGCTACCACGTCCAGCTAATTTTTTGATATGTTGTAGAGATGAGGTCTCGCCAAGTTGCCCAGGCGGGTCTCCAACCCGCGGGCTCAGGCAGTCCACTCACCTCAGCCTCCCAAAGGCGCGGGATGACAGGCTGAGCCACCGAGCCTGGCTTAAGTTCAGCTTTACAAGCTGTCTCCCCCGCTGCCTTGGCGCAGCCCGAGGGTGCACTGGGAGGTCGTTATGGGGGTGTTCCCATTTTACAGATGTGGAAGCTGAGACTCCAGGAGGGAAAGCCATATGGCCTAGAATCTGGCCAGAAGCTGGAGATGGTGTGTGTGAATCCGTGGGGTTGGCACTGGCTTCTGTGGCCTGGTGCCCAGCCCTGTAGGCCCTCGGTCAGGTGTCTTGGTTTCACAGAGAATGACCATCTTCCCTTCCCCAGGATGGGTGCCCTGGGCCCCTGTGGGAATCCTTGCCAGAGGAGCACTTGAGGCCGCTGGCTTGGTGGTCATTCTGGGCGCTTTACGGCCAAGCTGTCTTCACATCCCAGTGCACGCGTGATTCTAGCCTCAGGCCTAGTCCCACTGAGCCTCAGTCCTTGCCTCTACCGGTTGCTGTGAGGAACCTCCAGGATCTTTTTTTTGTTTGTTTTTGAGTTGGAGTCTCACTCTGTCGCCCAGACTGGAGTGCAGTGGCCGCTCCCGGCCACCGCAGCCTTGACCTGCTGGGCTCCGGCGATCCCTCCGCCTCAGCCTTCCAAGTAGCTGGAACCACAGGCGTGCGCCATCACCCCCAGCTAATTTTTCTTGATTTATTGTAGAGATGAGGTCTCGCCACGTTGCCCAGGCTGGTCTCGACCTCATGGGCTTAGGCAGTCCTCTCGCCGCGCCTGGCCCCCACCAAGATTTCATTGCTGCTTTTCCTTCCCAGCAGAAGTGGGCTCCCAGGACTTGCGCGGTTAGCTGGAACAGAGGGTCCCAAACGCAGCTGCTGCGGAAGCTGCTGGAACTGGACAGCAGTCCAGGTGTCCTTGTCCCTCCCCAGCCCTCCAACGACTGCCCTGGAGGCTGGGGTGGCAGGAGCCTGTGAGCCTGATCCGGGCCTTCCTCTGAGCCTGCCTGGGCTGTTTGCCAGGCTGGCTTGTCAGCAGGGCTGGGGATGCTGTGTGTGCACACGCATGTGCACTTGGCCCGTGCCAGGGGTCACAAGCCCAGTCACCTGTGGTGGACAGACAGAACGGGCCTGGCGTGACCCAGGGGAAAGCGCATGCCCTCAGAGTGAGGGGCCGAGCAGAGATGAGGCCCAGTGGGACCGGAGTGTCCCTGTGTTCCCCCCCACGGGAGGCCAGGTTTCTTGTAATGTCCCCGTTTTTAATAATTGGCACTACAGTCATCACCGTCGGACTGTGTGGCCTTGAGCCTGTGGGCCTGCCCTGTGCAGGCGCCAGTGGCCGCCGGGCATCCTGCGGAGCAGAGAGGAGGTGCCTGGCTCCCACGCCTCTCGAGGACAAGGCCCGCCCGCACAGAAGCCTGGCGCGGGCTGGAAAGGCAGGTGGCTGACGGTCACGCTGGCTCCCTGGCCCTGTCGGCGGTGCTGGAAGTTGGCACCAGGCCAGAGGGCTTCTGGTAGCTGGGTGGGGGGTGGGGGGTGGGGCCCCCCCAAGGTGGGCGCAGCCAAGGGCCTCCGCCCTGAGGGCCTGACAGTTCCGGGGCTTCCCTGCCAGGCTGTCATCGGCCCCCTGAGGTTGAACAGCAGCCCAGGGGCTGAGCTCAGCCCCCACGGCCCCCCTTACCTGTGCGCTGACCCGGGCAGGACACCCCGCCCACTGCTCTTCCTGCCCCCCTTTCTCAGGTTCTTGCTTCCCTTTTTGTCTCCCGCCCCGCCTCCCACTTTGGGGCGGCGGCGTCACCAGCTGTGAAGCCTGGGGCTGCGGAGTCGCCCCTCTCCTGGCTTTCTCACTATTGGAGGGCCTTGGGCTAGTCTCGTCCTCTTGCCCAGCCTCAGTTTCCCCTCTGTAAGATGGGCAAACGGTGCCTTCCTTGAGGAATGGCCGACGTGCCCTCACGAGGCGCTGTGGTGGCCGTCAGGAAACGAAAGAGCGCGGCCTTGCCTGGGACTGGAGCCCCTGAGGGCGGGGCCGGCCTGGAATCCCTCCTGGAGTCACCCCGGGAACCCCACTTCTGACACAGGCGGAAGGAGGGCCTCGCCCCGGCTCCGCGCCAGGACAGGGCACCCTGGGGACCTGCCCAGTGGGCGTCTGGTAGAGCCAGCGGGCCTGGGGCGGGCTGGCTGGCTCCCGCACCCAGCGCGGTCCTCAGGGGCCCTTGGCTCTGGACACAGTCCCCAGAGGAGGGCTAGAGCCCGTGACATGCAGCGCTGGGCCCTGGCACCACACTGCAGGGGCCCGGGTCTGCCTTGCGGCCGCTGATGAACCAAGGCTGGACTTCGCTGTGCCTCAGCTTCCTTGTTTCCTGCGCCCTAGGGTCGTGAGCCCCGGCCCAGCCCCTCCGCCCCCC
>NW_007079728.1:0-1627 GCF_000164805.1 Carlito syrichta | reverse complement strand
GGCCAGCGGCGCTTCTCTGCAGGACCCGGCAGCTCTCTGGGCCAGCTGTGGGGAAGGTAGGAGGAGCCTCCCGGGTCTGGCGCGGGCTGCCACTTCAGCGGGGCCAGGGGCCGGTGGGGCGGCTCGGGCACTGTGCCATCTGCCCTCCCCGGTGGGGTGGCGACCTGGCTTCTCCCCCTGCTCCGCGGGCGAGCGGCCCCTCAGTGCTCTGGGGCTCCTCTCTGGTGCAGCCGCGGCCGCGGGGGCCCCCCGGCCGGCCCGCCTGCCCAGGATGAGCGCTTACCCTCCCAGCAGCTGCCGCCCCCGCTGCCACCCCTCCCCGTAGAGGAGCGCCGAGCCTCGGCTCCTGCCAGCGGGAGCCCCCGAATGCTGCACCCGGCCACTCAGCAGAGCCCGTTCATGGTTGATCTCCACGAGCAGGTAGGCGGGACCGCGCCCCTCTGCGCCCAGCCTCTGCCAGCCCGCCCGAGAGGCGGGCAGCCATGCCCTGGTCTCGCCTGGCTGCGCTCTCTGTGCGTCCCAGGGAGGCGTTGCTAGGTCTGCTTTACAGGTAGGTAAGCTGAGGCCCGGGGAAGGGGTCCTGCCCTGGGGCCACGCCGGTGATTGGCAGGGCTAGACACCCCCTTGGGTTCCCAGGGAGCCCTCTCCGCCCTCGGGCGGGGCAGTGACCCCGTCTGGCCTGTCCCTAGGTAGGACGCGCTGGGGAGGGAGGGAGCTGGCGCTGCCCCCAGGACTTGTTCTCCTATTTTCCGGCGCTCTCCACCCACAGGTGCACCAGGGGCCCGTCCCTCTGTCGTACACAGTCACCACCGTGACTACCCAAGGCTTCCCCCTGCCTGCCGGCCAGCACATCCCTGGCTGCAGCGCCCAGCAGCTCCCAGCATGCTCCGTGATGTTCAGTGGGCAGCACTACCCGCTTTGCTGCCTCCCGCCCCCGGTGAGTGGGCGCCACGCGTCCGCCTGCCCCCCAGGACGCTCGGCTGGGCTTGGCTGGGGCACCCGCCCGGCCGCTGGCACTCCGGCCTCCCCCAGGGAGGGGTGGCTGTGCTCACACACAGTGACAGCGTCTCCTGGTTGGGGGGCCTTCCTGTGCCCGGGGCCTGCCTCACGGGTCGGCCCGGGCCCTGGGGTTGGGCCGTGGACTTAAGAGTCCTGCCGGGTGGCCGGGGCAGGGGCGGGACCCGGGAGGGTTTGTGTGCAGGCCAGGAGCTCGGGTCGGGCGGGCAGCAGGGCCCTTCCGGCCGGGCGCCGCGCCAGGGCCCGGAGCGGTCTTCAGCGCCCACTCCCGCCGCCTCTCTCGCCAGCTGATCCAGGCGTGCACCATGCAGCAGCTGCCCGTGCCCTACCAGGCCTACCCCCACCTCATCTCCAGTGACCACTACATCCTGCACCCCCCACCGCCGCAGCCCCCCCACATGGCGCCCCTCGGGCAGTTTGTATCGCTGCAGACCCAGCACCCACGCATGGTGAGTCTGGGGGCGCGTCCGGGGCGGGGCGTCGGGGTCTCCCCGTCTGGCTGACGGCGCCGACCCGCGCTGCCTCCTCAGCCTCTGCAGCGGCTGGACGGCGAGGTGGACCTGCGCGGCGACCAGCACTCCCTGGGGAGCTTCGCCTACTCCGCCTCCGC
>NW_007079727.1:3380-11541 GCF_000164805.1 Carlito syrichta | reverse complement strand
ATGGAAGTGAACGGAATGAAATGGAATGGAACAGAATGGAATGGAGACGAATGGAATGAAACGGAGAGGAATGGAATGTAATGGAATAAAGAGAAATAAAATAGAGAGGAGTGGAATGGAGTGGGATAGAATGGAATGGAACGGAGAGGAATTGAATAGAATGTAATGAAGAGGAATGATATGGAGATGAATGGAATGAAATGGCAAGGATAGAAATGGAATGGAATGGGGAGAAATGGAATGAAAAGGAATGGATTGGAGGGAATGGAGTGGAATGTAATGGAATGGATGGAGAAGAATGGAATGGAGAGGAATGCATTGGAGAGCAATGCATTGAGATGGAGAGAATGGAAAAGTAGAGGACTGGACTGGAATGGAATGGAGTGGAATGGGAAGGAATGTAATGACAAGGAATGGAATGGTGTGGAGGGGAAGGGTATGGAATGGAAATGAAAGAATGGAATGGAAGGGAGAGTAATGGGATGGAATACAGAGGAATGGAATGAAATGGACAGTATCAGAATGGAATGGAGAGGAATGCAATGAAATGGAGAGGAATGCAATGGAGAAGAAACGAATGCAGTGGAATGGAGAGGAATGGATTACAATGGAATGGAGTGGAGTTTAATGGAATGGAAAGAAAGGAAAGCATAAGAATGGAATTGAATGGAATATAGAGGAATTGAATGGAATGGAATTGAAAGGAGAGGATTCTAATGGAATGCAGTGGAATAGAAAGGAATAGAATACAGAGGAATGGAATGGAATGGAATGGAATGAGGAGGAATGGAATGAAATGAAATGGACTCTAATAATATGGAGAGGAAATGAATGGAATCGAGAGTAACGGAATTAAATGGAGAGGAAGGGAATGGAATGGAAAGGAGAGGAATTGAATGGATAGGATTTCAATGGAATCGAAGGGAGAGGAATAGAAAAGAATGGAATGGAATTGAATAGAATGGAATGAAGAGGAGTGGAATAGAATGGAGTGGAATGGAATGGAATGGAGAGGAATGGAATGGAATGGAAGGAATTGGAATGGAATGGAGTTTAATGGAATGTAATGAAGTCAAGTGGAATGAAAAAGAAAGGAGTGGAATGAAGAGGAATGGAATGTATAGGAATTAAATGGAATGGAATGGAGAGGAATGGAATGGAATGAATAGGAAAGGACAGATATGGAATAGAATGGAGAGGAATTGAATGGAACAGAGAGGAATGGGAGGGAATGCAGAGAAATGGAATAAAGAGGAAAGGAATGCAATGGAATGGAGAGGAATGGACTAGAATGGAATTGAAAGGAAAGGAATGGAGAGGAATGGAATGGAATGGAATGGATAGGAATTGAATTGAGAAAAATGGAATGGAATGGAGAGGAATGAAATGGAATGGAATGGAATGGGGAGATGAGGATGGATGAGGAATGGAATGGAATGGAATGGAGAGCAATTGAATGGAATGAAATGGTGATGAATGGAAAGGAATGGAATGGATATGAATGGAAAGGAATGGAGAGGAATGGAAGGAAGAGAATGAAAATATACTGAGTAGTGAGGAATGCAATTGAATGGAATGGAGAGGAATGGTTTGTAATGAAATGGAATGGAATGGAATGGAAAGGAGAGGAATGGAATGGAATGGAGAGGAATGGAATGGAGAGGTATGGAATGAAATTGATTTGAGTGATGTGAAGTGGAGAGGAATGCAATGGAATGGAATGGAGAGGAATGGAATGGAATGGAATGGAGATGAATGGAATGGAAAGGAATGCAATGGAGTGGAATGGAATGGAATGGAGAGAAATAGAATTTAATGGATAGGAATGAAATGGCAAGCAATGGATTGGAATGGAATGGAATGAAATGGAACAGAACAGAATGGAATGGACTGGATTGGAATGGAATGGAGTATAATGAAATGTATTGGAGAGGAATGGAACGTAATGGAATTGAGAGGAATGGAATGGAGTGGAATGGAACAAAATGGAATGGAGAGAAAAGAAATAGATTCGAATATAATGAAGAGGGATAGAATGAAATGGAATGGAGAATAATGGAATGGAATGCAATGGCATGGAATGAGAGTAATGGAATGGAGAGTAATAGATTGGAACGGACAGGAATGGAAAGGAATGAAGAGGGAAGAAATGCGATGAAGTGGAATGGAATAGATAGTAGTGGCATGGAATGGAATGGAATTGAGAGGAATGGAGAAGAAAGGAATCGTAGGGAAAGAAATGAAAAGGAATGGAATGGAATGGAATGGAGAAGAATGGAATGGAATGCATAGGAATGAAATGGAATGGAGAGGAATGGAATGGAGAGGAAAGCAATGGAATGGAAAGGAATGGAATAGAGAGTAGTGAAATGGAGCGGACTGGAATGGAATGGAATGGAGAGGAGTTGAATGTAATGGAATGGAGCGCAATGGTATGGACACGAATGGAATGGAAGGAAAGGGATTGGAATGGAACGGCACATACAGGAATGGAATGCAGAGGAATGAAATGGAGGCAAAGGAGTTGAACTGAATGGAATGGAATGGAATGGAGACAAATGGAATGAAAAGGAATGGATTGGAAAGCAAATCATTGGAATGGAGAGAAACGAAATAGAGAGGAAAGAAGTGCAATGGAATGGAGTGGAATGGAATGGAAAGGAAAGTAATGGAGAGGAATGGAATGGTGTGGAGTGGAAAGGTACAGAATGGAACAGAATGGAATGGAATAGATAGGAATGGGATGAAAACAGAGGAATGCAATGGAATGGAGTGGAATGGTTTCAAATGGAGAGGAATGAAATGGAATGGAGACGAATGCAATAGAGAGGAGAGAAATGCAATTGAATAGAGAGGAATGGATTAGAATGGAATGGAGTGGAGTTTAGTGGAATGGAAAGGACAAGAATGGCATGGAATGGAAAAGAATGGAGAGGAATGGAATGGAATGGAGAGGATTGGAAAGGTATGCAGTGGGATAGAAAGGAATGAAATGCAGAGGAAAGGAATGGAATGGAATGGAGAGGAAAGGAATCGAATGGAATAGAATAGAATGGAGAGGAATGGATGGAGAAGAATGGAATGGAATGGAATAGAGAGAGTTGGAATGGAGAGGAATGGAATGGAGAAGAATGGAATGGAATGGAATTAAATGGAATTGTTTGGAGAGGAATAGAATAGGGTGGAAAGAATTGGAGTGGAATGGAATGGAGACTATGGAATGGAGAGGAATGGAATGGAATGGAATTGAATGTAATAGAGTGGAAGGGAATGGAAAATAATGGAGTGGAGAAATGTAATGGAATAGAATGGAATGGAATTGAGAGGAATTGAATGAAATGGAATGGACAGGAAATTGTGCAGATGAATGAAATGGATTGGAATGGAATGGGAGGGATAAGAATGGAATTGAAGGTTGAGGAATGGAATGGAGAGATTAGAATGAAATGGAGAGGAATGGAATGGAAGGGAATAGAATGGAATTCAATGGATTCACTTGGCGTGGTATGAAATAGAATGGAATGGAGGGGAATGTAATGTCTGGATTGACTGGAATGGAGTGGAGTGGAATGCTATGGAATGGAGAGAAATGCAATGGAACGGAATGGAATGAAATGGAATGGAAAGGAATAGAATGGAATATAGAGGAATATAATGTAATTTAGAGGAATGGAATGAAATGGAATGGAGAGGAATGGATTGGAATGGAATGGAGAGATGAGGAAGGGAGAGGAATGGAATGGATAGGAATGGAGATGAATGAAATCGTATGAATTGGAAAGTAATGGAAAGAAATGGAATGGAGAAGAAGGCAATGGAATGGAATTTAATGGAGTTGATTGGAGAGGAATCGAGTGGAATGGAAAGGAAAGGAATGGAATGGAGAAGAATGGAATGGAATGGAGAGTAATGGAATGGAGAGGAAAGTAATGGATTGGAATGGGATGGAGAGGAATGGAAAGAAATGGAGAGGAAGGGAATGGAAAGATGTCAAATGTAGTGAAATGGAATGGAATGGAGTGGAAAGGAAAAGAATGCAATGGAGTGTAACAGATTGGAGTGTAATGGCATGTAATTGAATGGAAAGAAGTGGAATGGAAAGGAGAGGAATGGAGTGGAGAGAACGGAATGCAATGGAATGAAATTGAGTGTAATTAAATGGAATGGGGAGGATGTTTATGGAGATGAATGGAATTTAATGAAATGGAATGGAAGGGATAGGAAAGAAATGGAAGGGAGAGGAATGGAATGGAGTGGAATGTAATGGAATAGAGTGGAATGGAATGGAATGGGATGAATTGGAAAGGTATGGAATGGTATGGAAAGGTGAGGAACGGAATGGATGGAGTTGAGTAGAATGGAATGGAAACGAATGGAATGGAATGAAATGGAATAAAATGGAATGGAGTGTTTTGGAATGAAATGAAATGGAATGGAGATGAATGGAAGGGAAGGGAGAGGAATGGAAACGAATGGAATGGAATGGAAAGGAATTGAATGGAGTGAGATGGAACGAAAGGGAGAGGAATGGAATAGAATGGAATGGAGAGTAACGGAATGGAAAGTAATTGAATGGAATGGAGTGGTATGGAATGGAAAGGAATGGAGTGAAGAGGAATGGAATGGAACTGAGAGGAATTGAATGAAATGGAATGGGCAGGGAGTTGTGGTGATGAATGGAATGGATTGAAATGGAATGGAAGGGATAGGAATGGAATGGATGGGAGAGGAATGGAATGAAGAGGAATGGAATGGAATGGAAAGGAGTGATTTGGCTTGGTATGGAATAGGATGGAATGGAGAGTATTGGAATGGATGGATAGGAGTGGAATGGTATGGAATGGAGAGGAATGGAATGGAATGGAAAGGAATGAACTGGAATGGAATGGAATGGGAAAGAATGGAATGGAATGGAATCAAATGGAATGGAGAGGATTGGAATGGAAAGGAATGGAGAAGAATGGAATGGAATGGGAAGAATCAAATGGAATGAAATGCAAAGTAATGGAATTGAAGGGAAAGAAGAAGAATGCAATGGAGATGGAAGGAATAGAATGGAATGGAATTGCATAGACTGGAAAGGAATGGAGAGGAATGGAATGGAATGTAAAGGAATAGAACGTAGAGGAATAAAGTGGAGAGGAAAGGTATGGAATTGGGAGGAATGGAGAGGAATGGAATGGTAGGGAAAGCAATGGAATGAAATAGAATAGAATGGAAGAGAGAAGAATAGAATGGAATGGAATGGAATCGATAGGAATGTAATTGAATGGAGAGGAATGTAATGGAGAGGAAAGCAATGGAGTGGAGAATAATGGAATAGAGAATAGTGAAATGGAGCGGATTTGAATGGAATGGAAAGGAGAGGAATGGTATGGAGATGAATGGAATGGAATGGAAGAGATAGGAATGGAACGGAATGGAGAGGAATTGAATGGAGAGGAATGGAAAGAAGGCAATGGAGTGCATTTGAAAGGAATGGAATGGAATGGAGAAGAATGGAATGGAGAGGAAAGAAGAGGTATAGAATGGAGTGGAAAGGAAATGATTGGAATGGAAAGGAATGGAATGGAGAGGAATGGAATGGTATGGAGTGGAAGGGTACAGAATGGAACACGATGGAATGCTATGGAGAGGAATGGAATAAAATGCGGAGGAATGGAATGGAATGGAGAGGAACCGAATGCAATGGAGAGGAATGAAATGAAATGGAGAGGAATGCAATAGAGAGGAAAGTAACGCAATGGAATGGAGAGGAATGGATTAGAATGGAATGGAGTGGAGTTTAATGGAATGTAAATGAATGGTATGGAATGGAATGGAATGGAGAGGAATGGACTGAATGGAATTGAATGGAGAGGATTTGAATAGAATGCAGTGGTTAGAAAGGAATGGAGTGCAGAGGAATGGAATGGAAAGGAATGGAGTGGAATGGAATGGAGCAGTCTCGATTAAAATGGAGAGGAAATGAATGGAATCGAGAGGAATGGAATGAAATGGAGAGGAATGGAATAAAAAGGAATAGAGTGGATTGGAATGGATAGGCATTAAATGGAAAGGAAAGGAGAGGAATGTAAAGGAATGGAATGGAATGGAAAGGAGAGGAATGGAATGAAATGTAATGGAATGGAATGAAGAGAACTAAAATAGAGAGGAATGGAATGCAATGGAATGGAGAGTAATGGATCAGAATGAAATTGAATGGAATGGAATGGAGAGGAATGGAATGAAAAGGAATGGAATGGAATGCAATGGAAAGAAGAGAAATGGAATAGATGGATTGGAATGGAATGGAAGGGAGAGGAATGGAAATCAATGCAAAGGTATGGAATAGGGAGGAATGGAATGCAACGGAATGGAGAGGAATGGATAAGAATGGAATTGAATGGAATGGAATGGGGAGTAATGGAATTGAATGTAATGGAGGGGAATGGATTGGAATGGAGAGAAAGGAATGGAATGGAAAGGAATGAAGAGGAATGGATTGAGAGGAATGGAATATAGAGAAATTGAATGGAGTGGAGAGGAAGAGAATGGAATGGAGAGGAATGGAATGGAGAGGAATGGAAAGGAATAAAATGCAGAGGTCTGGAGTGGAGAGGAATGGAATGGAATGGAGAAGAATGAAATAGAATGGAATGGAGTGGCATGAAATGGAATGGAGAGGAGTTGAAGGGAAGGGAATGAAGAAATACTGAATGGAGTGGATTTCAATGGAATTAATGGAGAGGAATGGTTTGGAATGAAATGGAATGGAAAGGAGAGGAATGGAATGGAAAGCAATGGCAATGACATGGAATGGAGAGGAATGAAATGGAGAGGAAAGGAATGAAATGGAATAGAGAGATGTGGAATGGAGAGGAATGGAAAGGAATGGAGAGGAATGGAAAGGAATGGAATGGAGATGAATGGAATGCAATGCAACGCAATGGAGTGGAATGGAGAGTAATAGAATGTAATGGATGGAAATGAAATTGCAACAAATGGAGAGGAAATGAATGGAATGGAATAGAATGGACTGGAATGGAATGGAATGGGGTGGAATGGACTGTAGTGGAAAGGTATGGAAGGGAATGGAATTGAACAGAGAGGATTGGAATGGAATAGAGAGAAATGGAATAGACTGAAATAGAATGGAACGGGATTGAATGGAATACAATGGAGAGGAATGAAGTGGAATGGTATGAGATTGTGAGTAATGGAGAGGAATGCAATGGAAAATTGAAAAGAATGGAGTGGAATGTAATGGAGACGAATGGAATGGAATGGAATGGAGAGGAATGGAATGGAATGGAATGGAGAGGAATGGAATAAAGAGGAGTGGAAGGGAGCAGGATGGAATGGAATGGAATGGAATGGAACGGAGAGGAATTGAATAGAATGAATTGGAGAGGAATGGTATGGACATGAATGAAGATAAATGGAATTTAGGCAATGGAGTGGAATGGAATGGAGAGGAATGGAATGTAAAGGAATGGATTGGAGAGCAATGCATTGGAGTGGAAAGAAATGAAATGGTGACTACTGGAGTGGAATGGAATGGAGTGGAATGGAATGGACAGGAATAGAATGGAGAGGAATGGGATGGAATACAGAGGAATGGAATCGAATGGAGAGGAACGGAATGGAATGGAGAGGAATGCAATGGAGAGGAAAGGAATACAGTGGAATGGATTAGAATGGAATGGAATGGAGTTTAATGGAATAGAAAGGTAAGAAATTGTATAGAATAGAATGGAATGGAGAGGACTGGAATAGAATGCAGTGGAATGGAAAGGAATGGAATGCAGAGGGATGGAATGGAATGGAACGAAGAGGAATGGAATAGAATGGAATGGAATGGAACAGAATCGAATGAAATAGAAAGGAAATGAATTGAATTGAGAGGAATGGAATGAAATGGAGAGGAATGGAATTGAACAGAAAGGAGAGGATTGGAATGGATAGGAATTCAATGGTATAGAATGGAGAGGAATGGAAAGAAATGGCATGGAATGGGATGGAAAGGAGAGGAATGGAATAGAATGGAGTGGAATGGAAAGGAATGGAGAGAAATGGAATGGAATGCAGACGAATGGAAAAGAGAGGCATGGAATGCAATGGAATGGAGATGAATGGATTAGAATGGAATTGAATTGCATTAAATGGCGAAGAATGGAGT
>NW_007079727.1:0-3288 GCF_000164805.1 Carlito syrichta | reverse complement strand
AGAATGGAATGGAATGGAATGAAATGGAGTTTAATGGAATGTATTGGAATGGAGTGGAATGGAAAGGAATGGATGGAAAGGAATGGAGAGGAATGGTGTGGAATGGAGCGAAAGGAAAGGTATGGAAAGGAATGGAAAGGCATGAAATTGAGAGGAATGGAATAGAGAGGAATCTAATGGAATGGAGAGAAAGAGAATGTTATGGAGAGGATTTGAATGGAATGGAGAGGAATGGAATGGAATTGAAAGGAGAGATGTGGAATGGAGAGGAATAGAATGGAATGGAGAACAATGGAATTGAATGCTAAGGAGATGAAAGGAACGGAAAGAATGGAGTGGAATGAAATGGAATGGATAGGAATGGAAAGGAAGGGAATGGAAATATACTGAATGTGGAGGGATGCAATGAAATAGAATGGAGTAGAATGGGTTGGAATGAAATGGAATGGAAGGGGATCAAATTGAGAGGAATGGAATGGAATGAATAGGACTAGAAAGGAATGGAGAGAAATGAAACGGAGAGGAATGGTATGAAAAGAAATGAAGAGATGTGAAATGGAGAGGAATGGAGAGGAATGGAATTGAATGGAATAGAATGGAGAAGAATGGAATGGAATGCAATGAAGTGGAATGGAATGGAATGGAGAGGAATAGAATGGTATTGATAGGAATGAAATGGCAAGCAAAGGAGAGGAATGGTATGAAAAGAAAAGGAGAGATGTGAAATGGAGAAGAATGGAATGAAATGGAAAAGAAGGGAGATGAATGGAATGGAATGGAATGCAATGAAGTGGAATGGAATGGAATGGAGAGGAATAGAATGGAATGGATATGAATGAAATGGCAAGCAAGGGAGAAGAATGGAATGGAATGAAATGGAATCGAATGGAATGGACTGGAAAGGAATGGAATTGAGAGGAAAGGACTGGAATTGAGAAGAATGGAAGAGAATGGAATGGAGAGGAATGGAATGGAGCAGAATGGAATAAAATGTAATGGAGAGAAATGGAATAGATTGGAATAGAGTTGAAAGTGATAGAATGGAATGGAATGGAGAGTAATGGAATGGAGCGGAATGGAATGGAAGGGAATGGAATGGAATGTGAGGAATGGAATAGAGAGCAATGGAATTGAATGGACAAGAATGGAATGGAATGGAGAGGAGTGAAATGCGGTGGATTGGAATGGAATGGAATAGATTGGCATGGAATTGAATGGAATGCAGAGGAATGGAATGCAATGGCGTAGAATGGAATTGAGTGGAGTTGAATGTAATGAATGAGACTGGAATCGAATGGGAAGAATGGAGTGGAATGAAATGGAATGGAATGGAGAAGAATGCAATGGAATGGAATGCAGAGGAATGGAATTGAATGGAATGGAGAGGAATGCAGTGGAGATAGAAGGAATAGAATGGAATAAAATGGCTTGGAATATAAAGTAATGGAGTGGAATGGGTTGGAATGGAAGGAAACGAATAGAATGGAGAGGAATGAAAAGAAGAGGAATGGAGTGGAATGGTATGGAATGGAGAGGAATGGAGAGGCAATGATAGGTATGGAAAGGAATGGAATGGAATGAAACACAATGGAATAGAATGGCATGGAGAAAAATGGAACTGAATGGAATGGAATGAATAGAAATAGAATGAAATGGAGAGGAACGGAACGGAGAGGGAAGCAATGGAACGAAGAGAAATGGAATAGAATGTAGTGAAATGGCGCGGATTGGAATGCAATAGAATGGAGAAGAATAGATTGGGATGGAAAGGAGAGGAATGGTATGGAGATGAATGGAAAGGAATGGAAGTGATAGGAATGGAACGGATCTGAGAGGAATGGAATGGAGAGGAATGGAATGTAGGCAATGGAGTGGATTTGAATGGAATAGAATGGGAAATGTGGAATGGAGAGTAATGGAATGGAATGGAATGGAGAGGAGATGAATGGAATAGAGTGGAATGAAATGGAATGGAGAGGAGTGGAAGGGGAGGGAATGAAGAGATAAGGAATGGAGTGGAATGCACTGGAATGGAATGAAAAGGAATGGTTTGGAATGAAAAGGAATGGAATGGAATGGAAAGGAGAGGAATGAAATGGAATGGAGAGAAATAGAACGGAATGGAAAGGAATGGAATGAAATGAAATGGAAAGGAGAGATGTGGAATGGAGAAGAATGAAAGGTTGAGGAGTGGAATGCAATGGAATGTAACAGAGATGAATGGAATGGAAGGGAATGGAAGGGAGTGTAATTGAATGGAATGGAGAGTCATTGAATGTAATGGAGAGGAATGAAATGGCAAGCAATGGAGAGGAATGGAATGAAATAGAATAGAATGGAATGGAATGGACTGGAATGGAATGGAATGGAGAGGAATGAACTCGAGAGGAGAGGAATGGAAGGGAATGGAATGGAGAGGAATGGAATTGAGTGAAAAGGAATAAAATGGAATGCAAAGAAATGGAATAGATTGGAATAGAATGGAACGGGATAGAATGCAATGGGGAGGAATGGAATGGTTGTGAAGGAATGGAATGAAATGAAATAGAATGGAATGGAATGGAAGGGAGACGAATGGAACGGCCTGGAATAGAATGAAATGGAGAGGAATAGAATGGAATGGAGAGGAATGGGAAAGAGAGGAGTGGAATAGAGCGGGGTAGAATGGAATGGAATGGAGAGGAATTGAATGTAATGGAAGGGAGAGGAAGGTATAGAGATGAATGGAATGAAATAATAGAGATAGGAATGGAATGGAATGGAGAGGAATGGAATATAGAGGAATGGAATGGAGTCAATGGAATGGAATTGGATGAAATGGAATGGAGAAGAATGGAATGGAAAGGAATGGAGAGAAATGAAATGGAGAGGACTGGAGTAGAATGGAGTGGAGTGGAATGGAATGGAATGGAATGGAGAGGAAAGGAATGGAATGGAGAGGAATGGAATGGAATGGAGAGAAAAGGAATGGAATGGAGAGGAATGGAATGAAATGAAGAGGAATGGAATGAAAAGGAATGGAGAGAAACGGAATGGAATGGAATGAAAAGGAATGGAATGGAAGGAATAGAATGGAGATGAATGGAATGGAATGTAATGGAATGCAATGGAGTGGAATCGAATGGAATGGAGAGGAATAGAATGGAATGGATAAGAGTGAAATGGCAAGGAATGGAGAGAATTTGAATGGAATGAAATGGACTAGAATGGAATGGACTAGACTGGAATGGAATGGTGTGGAAACAACTGGAATGGAGAGGAATGAAATGGAATGTAATGGAGAGGATT
>NW_007079726.1:0-1348 GCF_000164805.1 Carlito syrichta | reverse complement strand
TAGCTGGAACTACAGGTGCGCGCTACCATGCCCAGCTAATTTTTTTATTTATTGTAGAGACGAGGTCTCACAAGTTGCCCAGGCTGGTCTTAAACCCATGGACTCAGACAATCCTCTCACTTCCACCTCTCAAAGTACTGGAATTTACAGGCATGAGCCACTGTGCCAGCCAGGACAGGGTTCTTTTTGCCCACTCTGGCTCCTGCAGGCTGTGTGCAAACTGCTCCAGAAATAAGTGCACAGCTGCCTACCACAGGACTGGGGATGGTGGTTGGGTAGCTTCTACTGTGCTAAGAGCCGAATTTTACCAAAATTAACTGTAATTCACAGTCCAAGCCTTCCTCTGGAAGTTGCAAGTCTTCAGTAGACCAGATTTCCAAAATAATTATCTTGGAAAGATTCTGCCAGTATAGTTGTTATCTAGGTGGGGAGCTGACTCCTGGTGCTTCCTACTCTGCCATCTTTCCAGAATTTTCTCTGATCCATGTTAATTCTTGGCTCTCCCACTTTCCAGCAGGTGTGAACCTCAATTTTCTCATCAAAAAATGGATAAAACATTTGCTTAATGGCTTTGGGAGGATTCAATAAAGTATCATACATCTAGTACTTAGTACAGTACTTAGCATGCAATAAAGATTAAATCTCTCTCCAATCTGTTTTTATAATCAGTAATTTTCTAGCTTTGTCCAGTCAGAATTATATTATGTCCTATATTGCCATTGTGATATCAAGTGCTAGTGAAGAATACTTTGTCCGTAACTTGATGATAACAGTGCTACTTATCTGATTCTAATGAATTAGACCAAAACATCCATGAAAGGTTTCCCTAGGTCTGATGATATGTACAACCATACATAAGAAAGAATTGCTTTAATATATACTACATAGTATACTTTTTAATTTAAATATCCTCATGATATATGGCCATAGAATGTTTACATTTTGAAGAAGAGGGTAAAATATTGGCAGGTGGTGAACTAGTTAAGAGTACTTTCCTTGGAGTCATTGCTCACTTTCATAGAGTGTCTAAACCCTTAGAGGAGAAAGAGAAGGATAGTCTTTTAACAAAAACACAAGAAAAATAAAAATAAATGTACATGAAAACCCTATCCTGTTCTAGACAGTAGAACAGTAGGCCTCCCCCTGTTAGAAGGATTTCTGAAGTGTGTTTTAGTGAGATTTTATCTGTATCATTCCCATAAGTCCCCAGGTTTGACTTGCCCTAGAGCTTTAGATCTGAGAATAACTAAATGTTGGATTTGAAGTGTCATTGGGTCTAAACTTCCACGGGAAGAATGTTGATGAGTAAATAAATAGCAGTCATTTAGCTGAGGCTTTTTTTCCTTTT
>NW_007079725.1:0-5533 GCF_000164805.1 Carlito syrichta | reverse complement strand
AGCCACATACAGTCATGGTTTTGGTATTGAATTGTCAACATCTTGGCCCTGGGCTTAACGAACATCCAGTTAGTAACAGGTTTTGTCTGGCAAAGAAAATGGAAAGACCAGAAATATTCAACAGCTTTTCAAAGAAAAATGAAGAGGACAAGAATAAAAGGAACAAACTGTCCTGTTTAAATCCAGGGTGACCTTTAAAATGCCTGTTATGACAGACTGTGCCCTTTTCCAGAATGAAGTGGACTATTCACCTAAGAGACTGGCTCTGATCTTTTAGCGTGGACCCCGGGCTGTGACAGTAGATTTGCCATCCCTGCCAGGGATGAGGAGTTTCTATGGTAGCAAGAGGAAGAGCAAAAGTCCAGCTACCCAACTCACAGGATTGGCAGGAGAATCCTCCATTCATATGGAGAGTCACAGTGGAGCCCTGGAGAAAGAGCCTTTGTTTTATGACTAGACCTCAAACGTCCAGCAACAGTTTGTTATTTATAGAAGTAAGGGTGCAATCCATCCAGTCTCTGTTTATTTTAACCCTCATTGGTCTCAGTACCTGGGGTGCCAAAAACACGTATATACATCTTAAGTGTGATGTCTGCTCAAAAGATGGTGTTCATCAACTGAATGCTAGCGTCACCATATGACAGGCAGAACAGTAAAAAAAAAATGGTGAAAACATGGTTGGGCGAACCTCATACTACACATTGCTACTATAATTCTATTCAACTTTGAAAAGTAATACATAGATAACATCTCTTAAAATGTGTATAGACTTTTGGCACCCTTGTATATGAACAAAGGTGGAGGATATTTATGAAGCCACTGGAAAATGCAAATTGTTGTGTTGGTGTATCAGTTACCTATTGCTGCATAACAACCCAGCCCACTTCAAATAATAGCTAGGTATTGTTTCATAGGTCTCTGTGCCCCCTGGGTGCCAATTGATCTAGGCAGGGCTCAGCTTGGCAGTTCCACTTCAAAGGTCCCTCATCCTATTCATGGTACACAAGGGCTCCCCCAGGCATGTTCTTCTTGGAGTGAAGAGAGAGGTCAAGTGAGAGCACACCAGGCCTCTTGGAGCCTGGGGTCTGTGTCTGGTCTAATTTTCTTAGCCAAAGCAAGTCACCTGGTTGAACTCAAGGTCAGGGAATTACGTGTCACCCACAGTGGGAGGAAACTAAAATATTACGTGGCAAAGGGTGTAAATATAAGGACTGGGGGGTAGTAGGGCCATTCATGCCAACCTTCCATAGGTGCAAACAGAATGAAGAGTCAAGATGATTTCTGATTCAGAGGTGTTAGAGAAAGAGAGAACAAGAAGGCTCAAAAAAAGATGAGGATGTTGGTGAGAGTCAGATCACACAGTGTTCAATAGGATGTTTAGGGAAGTTTTCCTTACCCTAAGAGCAGCATAAACCCTTTGACCCGGATCAGTATGATCAGATGGCTGTAGGGTTGATGTGGAATTTAGGTGAGAGTGGACGGAAGTAGAACAATCAGAAAGTTCAGATATCAGAAGCTGGTCAGGCTGTGATGAAGACAGCAGAGCTAAAAAGCAGCATCTTGGTGCAGGAGATACTTAGGAGATACAATACCCAGACTGTGTGAATGGTGGACCATAAGGGGTGAGACAAGAGAGGTTGTCAAGAGTGACCTCCAAGTTTCCAGCTTGCACAATGGGGTGGCCTATGTCTCCATCCACCGACCTGAGTAAACTTGGGGGAAAGAAGGATATACAGGAAGGTGAGGGGAAGAACTTGACTTGGGGTTGGTATATGTTGAGTTGGAGGACCTACAGGACATCTGCATGGAGATTTCGAGTAAATGACTGATTAGAGAGGGTTTCGGGGATGGATGTACCTTGCATATTTGTGAATCTCTAATCAAGAAATGTTTCCTAGAGTAGGTAAGGTCTGGAGCCAGCCTTGGGTATTAGATGGAGCCACAGACATAAGAGGTCAAGCAGTGGGACACTTTAAGCCATTTGCAAAAGACAACACAAAGATCATTCTCGCTGGCGGGTAGAATTTTTGTGAGGAAACAACAAAGATTGTCTTGGTAAACTTCAAAGAACAGCTAGGTCAGGGGGCTTGAGGCTTTCCAAAACTGTGGGGTTCCGTAAGTCCCAGTCACACACTGGAAAGTAGTTGAAGGTTACAGAAAGTCATGATAGGGGATGAGAGAGGAGGCCACTTGGACATCTTGTATTCAGTCATAACCCTGAATTGTTCAATATTTTTTCTCCAGGACCCAGCACATTACTTGGCATAGAGTTACTTGGCAACATAATGAGCTGATATTTTAAGTAGACATCCTCACATTACTATGGACAAACAAGTTAATGAACAGATCCTGTCTGCCTCTCCCTGCTCCTCCTCCTCTTCCTCACATTCCTGCCACATCTTACCTACAGCAGGCATTTGCTGAACGAACCCACTTTCTTTGGACAGTTGCCAACCAGGCTGTGTGGTCACATGATATCAGGAAAAGAGCCCTGCATGTGGCCCTATGGCCAGCTGAGAGCTTGGGTCTCACCTCTGGAGAAGAGTGCCTGTGAGATGGTGTAAGCCAGAGGTTTGCAAGCGATGACCCATGGCCCAAATCCAGCCCACTGCCTACTCCTCTGAATAAAGCTTTATTAGCACACACCCACACCTCGTGTTTGCATGTTGTCTGTGACTGCTTCAGCCCTGCTGGGACAAAGCTGAGTGGTCACAGCACAGGCCTCTGCCCACAAAGCCTATCCTGTTCACTATCTGGCCCTCTGTGGGAAAAGTTTGCTGATCCCTGGTCTAGACAACTGTGAGCACCTGCCTCTATGGTGCTGATCACAGCCACCTTTTTGCCTTGCGGAAGGATAGAAACCCTTTGTCAGAAACCCTGGTTCTTCATTATTACTATGTCAACACATAGCTGATGACAAGACAGGTTTGTGTAAGTGGGAAGGGCACACATGCTTGTAGTTCTGACATCAGCTAAGTGATAAACCTTTACATTCAGGTTTTTCTTTTTCTTTTTCTTTCTTTTTTTTTTTTTTTTTTTTTTTTATGAGTTGGAGTCTCACTCTGTCGCCCAGACTGGAGTGCAGTGGCCACTCCCGGCCACCGCAGTCTCGACCTGCTGGGCTCCAGCGATCCTTCCGCCTCAGTCTTCCAAGTAGCCAGAATTACAGGCACGTGCTATCATGTCCAGTTGATTTTTTTATTTATTGTAGAGATAAGGTCTCGCCAAGTTGCCCAGGCAGGTCTTGAACCTGCGGGCTCAGGCAATCCATTCACCTCAGCCTCCCAAAGGCGCGGGATTACAGGCTGAGCCACCGAGCCCGACTAGGTTTTTCTTTGTGCATTCTTTTTCTGGTTGTTGTTCCCTCTCTGACTCTGTAACATTCAAATGAATTCATACTCCAAATCTCCTTCCCCTATCACCAAAAAATGCCCTATGGAAGAAAAAAAATCTCTACAACTCGTTCACACTGAAGTATGAAGAATTTTAGGCTTAAGGGATATGTACCCTCACCTTTTAAAGTAAATCCCATACACCTCTCCCTTTTTGGTCTCTCTTCACATTATAAATGTCTCCATCATAATATCTAAAGCTCTGTATCGAGATTATTTTACACGTATCTGCCCCAGAAGCAAAACCTTCCACAGAGCAGAGATCTCTTCTTATTTCTCTTTGAACCTCCAGCACCCAGGGCCCAGCTAGCACCTACCTCCAGAAGCAATGATGGATGGGAAAGATGAATGAGAGAAAAAAAGCAGACTGACAGGATTCTTGGGTTACAGTGTCACTTATGTCTCCAATGTGTTTGCATTTTGTCAAAAGGCGGCTTGAAGCCAAGCTGCAAAGCTGCGCTGGTAGAATTTTAAACAACAAGAAACAAGTGAAGGAGCTTTTGCAGGTGTAGACACATTCCCGGCACCCCTTATATTTTGTCACAGGAGGCTGTCTGTCTCACCTGATCTCCAGGTCTGCCCCGAAGCTGACGTTCTACATTTCTGTAAGAATACAGACCAAACATCCTGCAATCAAACAGAAGCAGGAACAAAGTTACTGTGCCCAGATTAGCCAGTGAGGCAGCATCAGCCTGAAAGCCAGGTGATGAGATAGTTGAAAGTCTATCTGGAGGGGAAAAACAGACGCAAAGATTACATGCCAGTAAAACTTCCCCCAAAGTCAGACTCGTCCGCCAGGGCTTGCCGTTAGGTGCCAGCATGACCCGGAGTTTAAAGCTGTGGAGTCCAGCTCCCTGGGTTTGAATTCCATCTCCACTTTCCTCCAACGGAATAATCTTGGGCATTTCCTCAACAGCTCAAGACTTCAGAGTCTTCATCTGAGAAATGGAGACACAGATATCGTCACGCGCTACATTATGGCTATTCGGTCCACGGTGGCCCCTACGTGCAACAGTAGTCACAAAAGATTATAATACAAGGTTTTACTGCAGCTTTTCTTTGTTTAGATACACAAATACTCATCATTGTGCCACAGTTGCCTACAGTATTCAGGACAGTCATGTGTTGAACAGGTTTGTAACCAAGAAGTGATAGGCTAGACCACATAGCCTAGGGGTGTGGTAGGCTAGACTGTGTAAACACAGTCTGTGACTGTCATACAATGATGAAATTACCCAAGGATGCATTTTCCAGAACGGGCTCCCATTGTGAAGCAGCGCATGGCAATAGTATCTATTTCATAAGTCTTTTGAACTGATTAAATAGTATAACTCAAGGAGTAGACGTTGTGATTTTCAGAGATACTATTCTTTCATTTAGTCATTCATTCATACAGCACTTCTCATGTGTAAGTCATTGAGTTACGTGGTCTGAAATATGCTGACCCTAGAGTTAAATGATTGACACCATTCATATGTCTGTCATTCGTTCATGCAGCACTTTCCATATGTAAGTCATTGACTTACTCTCTGAAATATACTACCCCAGAGTTAAATGGTTGACCAGGGATAGCTCATTTGGCGTGTCTGGTGTTAGACTCAATACCACATTATAACCCATTCCCCAGAATTTTGCTGGAAACCTGTGCTCTACTTAGCCTTGTCTATAAACATGGGGAATCTTATCAGAGAGAAGCTTCTGGGTAAGCTCATTCAGAGCTTTTAAGATTAACTTCACAGTCAGTCCGTGGAAAGGTATTAACTAGAGACTAGTGGACGGCATAGTGCTAATTACCCACAAGCAAAGACTGTCACTGAGCTGGGCAGGGTGGGAGGGGCCATAAGTCATTCTAGAATGTGAGTTCCAGAAAAGAGGGACGGGTGTCTGCTTAGTCCATTGCTGTTTCCCTGGAGCCTAGAATAGTCTGACAAACAGTAGGTGCTCAATAAACATTTAAGGAACAAACAAGGAAATTGATCGGTGGTTAGACTTGGACGTGCCTTGTGGGGGAAGTCTTCGGACCCCTTGCAGTTTTATATACTTTCTCCTCCAAGTATGTACTTGGCTCCCTCTGGCTCCTTCACCTCCTCCATGTTCCTTGCTGCTCTGAGCATCTCTTGGGTGCACCTCAGGATTGCAAG
>NW_007079724.1:4694-9976 GCF_000164805.1 Carlito syrichta | reverse complement strand
CGTTCCTGCTGACGGTGACAGCGGGTAAGCGTGGCCCTCGTGCTGGGTGCGCTCGGGCTTAGTTGGGGCGCTTTGTATCGGTTCTCATGACCGCCCCTCGCAGGGGCCGGCAACGCTCTCCCATCTCACAGGCGGGGAAGCAGAGGTCTGTGAACTCACTCCCTCGGGGCCACTGCCCACAGGGGCAGAGCTGGGACTGGAACCCGGGCTGTATAATTTGCAGAACAGCCTCTGTTTTTGAGTTGGTGTCACTCCTTTGCCCAGGCTGGAGTGCAGTGGCATGCACGCTCCCAGACACCCCCGCATCGCCTGCTGCGCTCCAGCAATCCTTCCGCCACAGCCTTCTGAGTAGCCAGAACTACAAACGCGCGCTACCACACCTGGCTGTGTTTTGTTTTTGAGTTGGAGTCTCACTCTGTCGCCCAGACTGGAGTGCAGTGGCCGCTCCTGGCCACCACAGCCTCGACCTGCTGGGCTCTGGCGAGCCTTCTGTCTCAGACTTCTAAGTAGCTGGAACTGCAGGCACGCGCTACCACGCCCGGCTCATTTTTGATTTATTGTAGAGATGAGGTCTGGCCAAGTTACCCGGGCGGGTCTCGAACCCGCAGGCTCAGGCAGTCCACTCACTTCAGCCTCCCAAAGGCGCAGGATTACAGGCTGAGCCACCGAGCCCAGCTATTTTTTGTTTTTTTTTTAATCGTAGAGATGAGGTCTCGCCAAGTTGCCCAGGCTGATCTTGAACCCTCGGCCTCCTGAAGTGCTGGGCTTGTAGGCTGAGCCACCAACCCAGTCAGAGAACAACCTTTTAACACAGGCACACTATACACACACATACATGTGTGCACATATGCATACTCACATGTGCACGTGTTCATGTCTACATATGTATGCACACTCGCACAAGTACACATGCATAACGCACTCACGTGTACATGTGTGCACATGTGTACTCTTCATGTATACACACCCACATACATGCACACATGTGTGCATGCTCATATACCTGGTTAACCTCAGGGGCTCTGGGATCAGGAGAGGGGCGAGCCTTGAGCTCTGGGGTGAAGGAGGCATCCCCGTGGAGGTGCTGTGCGTGTGGGCGCAGATGTGGGTGACAGTCTCTGTCTTTGGGGGACCCTGGGGCACAGACCGTGCCCTATCCCGCCTGTGCCTGCTTGTGCACAGTTGGTGAGCTAAAAGGTGAGTTTGTGTTTTTTTTTCCTGAGTCAGAGTCTCTGTTCCTCTGGCTGGAGTGCAGTGGTGTGCTCATGGCCTCTGCAGCCTCGACTTACTGGGCTCAGGCAATCCTTCCGCCTCAGCCTTCCAAGTAGTTGGAACCACAGGCTCGCGCTCACCACGCCCGGCGAGTTTTTGATTTATTGTAGAGATGAGGTCTTGCCATGATGCCCAGGCTGTTCTTGAACCGTGGACTCAGGCAACCCCCACATCTCGGCCTCCCAACATGCTGGGATCACTGGCTTGAGCTATCGTGCCCGGCAGTTTCATGTTTCTAAAGGGTTTTCAAGACAGAAAAACAGGCGGCAGAGATGGCGTGTGGCCCACAGGGACCCCATGTGGCCTGCCGTTCCTCGAGCCTGACGGGTCGGGCCGGGGCGGGGCGGGCTGGGTGGGCCGTCCCCAGGAGCACTCTGACTGCTAGGGGACCCTCCCACCACCAGGTCTCCAGAGCCGAGCAAGACGTCGGTTCTGAGCAGCGAGGACGGTATTGAGCCTGTGTCCCCGCCGGAGGGCATGGCAGAGCCGGGGCACCCCCGAAGCACCGTGTTCCCCCTGCTCTATCGGGACGGGGAGCAGGCAGAGCCCAGGTACTGGGGGGACACATCTTCAGGGTACTCTGGCTGGGCTCCTGGCCCGCTCTGGCCTCAGTCCACCCAGTGCCGGGTGGGGGCACTAGGGCTCGGGCTCTGCTGAGTGACCTCACACCTACCCAGCAGATCCCACCATCTCAGGGGCGAGGGGTGCGTCCCTGCCTGGGGGGCCCTCAGCCTCTATGCCTTGGGCCAGGGTCTCAGCTCAGGCAGGGTTCCAACACTGAGGAGGAAGGAAGAAGTGCTGGACCAGCCGGGTTGGATGGGGAGGAGGCAGAGAGGAAGCTGGCCTGGGGGAGGGTGTGGCCAAACCCGCCTCTGGTTACTGAGGCTCTCTTCAGAGGGTCAGCGGTGGCTCAGCACACAGCCGGGGGTCCCTTAGAAACCCCAAGCCCTGGGACAGGTGAGCAGCATAGGTGGCGGGGGTGCAAGCACAGGAGTGGGAGAAGCGTGGCTCCAGATTTCCAAGGCAGTGTGGGTGGTGAGTTCCCTGTCTTCAGAGGCATGCGAGCTCAGCACCCAGCAAGCTGACTGGGGCGTCTGACCCTCCCAGCAGGATGGGCTCCAAGTCTCCAGGCAACACCACCCAGCCGCCGGCTTTCTTCAGCAAGCTGACCGAGAGCAACTCGGCCATGGTCAAGTCTAAGAAGCAGGAGATCAACAAGAAGCTGAACACTCACAACCGGAACGAGCCGGAATACAGTAAGGGCCCGCCAACCAGAGCCAGGGGCCCCGGGCACATCCCAGGCCCGCACCTGCTGGCCGCCCCGCTCTTTCTCCTGGTCCCTTGACTCACTGGCCTTCCTGGTGGAGCTTAAGGCCGCAGAATGGCACGGAGGATGGCACACATAGCAGGCGCCCAGGGCATGCTTCCACGAGCACTGGGGCCTGGGGGCGGGTCAGCCGTGTGAGGGCCAGCACATCTCGTGGCCGGTGGGGCCTGGCACTCCCCAGGTGGCGCTGGGCGCCCAGCACACGGCAGCCCCTCGAGGGCGCGGGGCTTGGTGGAGGGGGAGGAGTCGCAGCCCCCGGCCACAGGAGGCCCCCCCACCCGGGCTGGGGCGCATTCCCTCCTGGGCCGGGCTGGAGGCCTCGCAGATGGCGGTCCCCCCACCCCCAGGCGGTTGACGCCGGCTGGAAGCGAAGCCCGCCGGCCCCGCCTAGGCCTGCATAAACAGGGACACAGGCACACGCGGCCTAGACCCCGCGGGGACAGGCAGGGCCGGTGGTGTCCCGGGCCGGGGACCTCACCCACTGTGTCACCCCTCCAGACGTTGGCCAGCCTGGGACGGAAATCTTCAACATGCCAGCCATCACTGGAGCAGGTAACCTGTCCACCCGGCCCCTCCCACCACCCGCTGTCACCATGGGGACAGGGGACCTCCGCGGCTCAGGGGCTCCCCTCGTCCTGGTCCCGGCTAGCCCTGCAGTGGGATCGGAGTGGCTCTCCAGACCCGCGGGGGGGCGGGGCTCGCTGGGGAGCCCAGGTCCCTTGCCTGTCCAGGGAGCGCCCATGGTGCCACGTAGCTGGGCCCTGCCGGCCCACGCACGGATCTCTCGCGAGGAGACGTGCATGTCTGAATGGCAGCGGGCCGAGGGCGGGAACGCACACATCGGTCCCTGGGCATCCACTGTGGCCCGAGCACCCATCTTACTTGAAAAGTCCAGTCAGAGGCTGGGCGCGGTGGCTCACGCCAGGGCTTTGGGAGGCTGAGGCGGGCGGGTGGCTTGAGGCCAGGAACTCAAGACCAGTCTGGGCAGCATAGTGAGACCCCATCTTTTATTTTCTAAAAAAGATTAAGAAAAGAAGAAAAGGAAACTCTAGCTAGGGTGCCGGGGCGTTATTATCATCAAATCAAACGCAGGTGTGTGGCAGAGAAGGATGTAAGGTTGACTGTGCTCTTAAGCCCGAACTTGAAGACTTCTACCACGCCTTTGGACTCATGGGCCTTCGGGGCTGGACACCCGCCTCTGGGGTGGTCCCT
Organism: Carlito syrichta; assembly: GCF_000164805.1. Classification (NCBI taxonomy): domain Eukaryota; kingdom Metazoa; phylum Chordata; class Mammalia; order Primates; family Tarsiidae; genus Carlito; species Carlito syrichta. The sequence goes on along the minus strand of NW_007079724.1, from coordinate 6,165 downwards.
GCTCTTTCGGAGCGGGACTTGGGTGCGGCGTCCTGGGTGGGCGTGACGGAGCCCGGGTAGGCGGGCCCCTCCCATGGTGGCCCAGCCCGTGGGGCTGTGGAGCGGAGCCTGGCTGGCCACACGCTGGTCCTCCCGCGGAAGCCCGAGGCCAGAGGGGTGGGGAGGCTGGCGGCCTTGCCTGTGGACGCTCTGGGGTGTGGGGAGCGGGGGCGGGGCTCGGGAGTCGCCAGGGCCTGGGTCGGCCCCAGCTCCACGGGCGTCCGTCCAGGGACCCCACCCTGGGTCTTCGCTGCCTCCGGCAGTGGGAAAGTAAGTGGGTCAAAACAACACGGGTGTTAGAAGTGTTTCTGGAACGTTCCACGCCTTAAAGGAGGTGCAAGACGCCGGTGTGTAGGGATGTGGCCATTCGCGAGCCGAGGCAGTGAAGATCTGTGCTCACCCTGTGTGTAAATTACGCTTGGTTTTTCTTGCAAAGCGGTTTAGTTCGTTTTTAAAAATGTAAATGCTCGGCCGGCGAGGCTGCCCAGTCTGGTGGCCTCGCCTGTGTCCGAGGAGGGGGAGGCACCCTGCCAGTCCCAGTCACCCGCTTGCAGCCTCCCGTGAAGGCCCGTCAAGCTGGCGATGCCAGCCCAGCCCTGCTGGAAACGAGGCTGTTCTCCGTGTGTGCAGCTAGTCTTTACGCACTGATGCCTGAGGCCAAGACACAGCGAGAAGGGCCGTGAGCATCCCGGCCTCAAATGCGCTGAAAGCCCAAAGGGAAGGCTCAGGTGCCAGCAGCTGCGGACGCACTGACCGCCGTGGCCCCACAGAAAGTCTGTTGTGTAGAGCCCGAGGGTCAGGGAGGCTCCCCGTCGGGCCCCCTTGGGTCCCAGGACCCCCTAGTGCGAAAGTTTCATACACGTGTTTTCACGGCCATCGTGGCCGAGGCGGGCGGACGCAACGGGGGTTCACTGGGAGTCTTTGAGGGCAGAGTCTGGTTCAACAGAAACTTGGAAAAGCTGCGTCTGCAGGGGAGGGGGGCTCGGACGTCCCCAGCGTGGGTCGCAAGATGAAGGAAAGACCCTGTAGCAGACAGAGCAAGGCTCCTGGCGGCCGCGCGGTGGTGTCTGGGAGCCCCGCCCGGGACCGCTTGTCCCTGGGGCAGGGTGGCTGGGCCAGCTGGGGCCGGGCGGCCACCGATTGTCTCCACCTTGCCCTGTCCCCGCACGCACCATAACTGCATGGCTGCCACCCCTCCCTCGCCACCCATCTCTGCCTCTGTCTCCTCGGGGCTCCTGGGGGAGGGGCCGCAGGAGAGGAGGCCAGGCCTGGGGGTGCGGGTAGGTAGGGGCCACGGGAGCGCCGTCTGGCCACCTTCCCTCTCAGGGGCCGCCAGCCCCCAGCTCTGGCCTGGCCCGGCTTCCCAGCACCCCCTTCTCCAGGCAGGACAACCCCGGGACCTCCGCTCCCCCTAGTTACGCCCCAGCTGGGG
>NW_007079724.1:3632-4042 GCF_000164805.1 Carlito syrichta | reverse complement strand
CGTGTCCTTAACCTCGCTGCGCTCCCCCGCCCGCCCGCGCGCGGAGCTTGTGACTCGGTTTTGTGCGTGTTTGAGCTCGTCCTGGAGTCTGCTAATCTGAAGCTGGGCTGCCCCCCCCCCCCCCGGGCCCTCACCTGCCCCGCCACCCCTCCACTAGGCCCAGGCGCTGCTTCCCTGCGCTCACACCCGCCCCCCTCCCCTCTCCCCGCCGGCCCGGCCCTGCCCTGCCGCTCGCCCTGGAGACCGGCTGGAGTGAGGCCCTGCCCATGCCCCGGGTGTGGCGTGGCCAGGTCCACGGCCGCGTCTGCGGGGCGGCTGCGCGTCCACAGCTGGCCGTCTCGCTGGTGGGGGAGCCCGTGTCGCGGGTGGGGCCCCATCCGCCCCGGTGCCGTCCCCGCTTGCGTTTCAGA
>NW_007079724.1:2117-3345 GCF_000164805.1 Carlito syrichta | reverse complement strand
TCGCTGTCCAACGCAGCCCCTCCCACACTGTCCCCCTGCAGGTGGCGGGAAGGCCAAGGTCTCTGGCAGGCCCAGCAGCCGGAAAGCCAAGTCCCCGGCCCCGGGCCTGGTGTCTGGGGACCGGCCGCCCTCTGTGTCCTCCGTGCACTCCGAGGGAGACTGCAACCGTCGGACGCCGCTCACCAACCGCGTGTGGGAGGACCGGCCCTCGTCCGCAGGTGGGCATGGGGCGGGGCGGGCTGGGGCTGGGGGCAGCCTCCCTCGGGAGGTGGGCGTCGTCAGGATGCCCAGCACAGAGCACCTACTGCGTGCAGAGTGCAGCCAGGTTGTCCGGGGCCTGGCCCCTGAGTCCTCACTCAGTAGAGGTGCTTCCTGCAGGAGCACAGGTGGAGGGTGTGGCCAGGGCCATCCGGGGAGCCCCGTAACCCCAGCGCTTCGGAAGGCCGAGGTGGGAGGATCGCTTGAGCAGGAGTTCGAGACCAGCCTGGGCAACACAGCGAGACTTCATCACTACAGAAAGCTAAAACATTAGCTAGGCGTGGTGGTGTGTACTTGTAGTACCAGCTCCTAGGGAGGCTGAGGCGGGAGGCTCACTCGAGCCCAAGAGGTCGAGGCTGCAGCGAGCTGTGATCACACCACGGCACTCCAGCCTGGGTGACCGAGTTAGACCCTGTCCGTCTCAGAAAAATGAAACAGACCAGGATGCAAGGGCCAGCGTGGACCTGGTGGAGGGTCGGCCCCTGGAGGCCAGATCGGAGAACACAGGGCAGGAGCGGGGAGGAGTCTGCTGCCACAGCCGGGGGAGCCAGACGGGCCTTGAGTGGGGTGAATGGAGGCAAGCCTAGAAGCGGCAGGGCGGGGCTTGCCGCCGGCCAGGAAGGCCGAGGCCCGTCCCGGGGTGGAGGGCGGGTGGCCGGCCGGGCAGCCCTGTGCCCAGCAGCCCCCGGCTTCTCCCCATCTCTCTCGCAGGGTCCACGCCGTTCCCCTACAACCCCCTGATCATGCGGCTGCAGGCGGGCGTCATGGCCTCCCCGCCGCCGCCGGGCCTCCCTGCGGGCAGCGGGCCCTTGGCCGGGCCCCACCACGCCTGGGACGAGGAGCCCAAGCCCCTGCTGTGCTCGCAGTACGAGACGCTCTCTGACAGCGAGTGACCCCGCGTGGGCTGGGGGCGCTGGGCCCCGCCGGGCAGGAGCGGCCCGACGGGATGGGCGGCTGCTGACTCCCCCCC
>NW_007079724.1:0-1470 GCF_000164805.1 Carlito syrichta | reverse complement strand
CGGGGCGGCCGGGACCCAAAGCAGGACGACCACACACCTCCCTGCCACGCCTCCCCCTCGACGCATTTGGAACCAAAGTCTAAACCGCTAGCAGCGCCCGCGCCCTTTCTCTGCCTCTCACCCCGCTTCGCGCTCTGGACAGATGGACGCAGGCCCTGTCCAGCCCCCGGCGCGCTCGTCCCGGTCCCCACAGGCGGCCCCAGCCTACCCGATCGCTGGAACCAAGCCAGGCCAGGCGGGCGGCCGAAAGGGCCGAGTGCGGCCTGGGGCAAGCGGACGCTCCGAGGAACTGGACTGTTTTTTTCACACATCGTTGCCCCAGCGGTGGGAAGGAAAGGCAGATGTAAATGATGTATTGGTTTACAGGGTATATTTTTGATACCTTCAATGAATTAATTCAGATGTTTTACGCAAGGAAGGACTTACCCAGTGTTATTGCTGCTGTGCTTTCGATCTAGCTTCCCGTTCGAGAGGCGTCTGCAGGCCGACCCGCCGGCCACCCCGTCGTCCCGGGGCCCGGGGCGGGGCGCAGCTAGCGAGCCCCTGCAGCCTCCCTCCCTGCCTTCCTCGGGCAGAATGACTCTGACGCATATTCCGTGGCTGCCATCTGCCGAGGCGGTGGTGTCTGTCATTTACACACGTCGTTCTAATTAAAAAGCAGATTATACTCGAGCTACGGAGGCTTCTTCTCTCCCGCAGACTGGGCAGCCAGGGTGCAGGCCGCCGGGGTCTGCAGAGGGCCGAGGGCCACCCTGCAGGGCAGGGACACATCCCTGACTCTCCAGGGACGGGGCCCTGGGGCAAGCGAATCTTCAGAACCCCAGGAAGGACGTGGCCATGAGGGCAGCAAACAGTCACACCTGCGGTGAGGATGCAGGGCGTTCCTCCTCGGGAGGGTGCCAGGCATTCGTGCCTGCAGCAAGAACATCCAGCGTCTACACCCACGCTGAGGGCTTGGGGTGTTCACACCCACGGAGAGCAGGCTGGACAGTCCGACCCCTGATGAAGGCGTGAGGTCTTCACACCCATGGGGAGGTGTCGGGCAGTCACACCTGTGGTGAGGATATAACCACACTCATGGCGAGGGTGTCGCGTATTCACACCGTGAGCGTGTTGGCTGTTCACACCTACAGCCGGGGTGTCAAGCAGTCCCATCTGGAGGGGGTGTCCGGTATTCACACCCGTGGTGCAGGTGTCGGCTGTTCACTCCCGCGGCGAGAGTCGGGCCGTCCAGGCCGGCGTGGCATCTCCAGGATGGCCGTCGGTGCCTGGCTGCGGCGGGTCTGATGTCACCCTGGCCCCAGTCGCGGCTGGCCTGGAGGCAGGCGGAAGGTGGCCGCCTCTGCCCGCGTGGGGGGAAGCAGCCGCCCGCCTGGCCGTGTGGGGCGGGGCCCTCACGCCCGGGGCGGAGCAGAGCTGCAGAAGGTGCCCAGTGGCGCTGCTGTCCCTTGGAGCCGGGGCCTGGCCCCA
>NW_007079723.1:97311-109788 GCF_000164805.1 Carlito syrichta | reverse complement strand
CGGCCGCCCTGGTGCTCGGGCGTCGAAGTCGGGTCCCTCTTACGGGTGGGAGCTCGGGTGTTCGGTTCTGTGGCTCTGCGACACGGCACCGCCTCTGAAGCCCTTCTTCCTCCAACATGGTCGCGAGGGAACGCGTTAGACGGCTGGTGGGATGTGGACGGCCACCCGGCGCGCCCGGGCCCTGCCCCGAGGCCCCCAGCCCAGCTGGGATTTCCTGGCCTTGGATTCTCCCTTCTCCGCTTCCTCTGGGTCTCCCTCTTCCTCCTCCAGCTGCGGACTGTCCCCTGGGCCCAGGTGTCAGGTCCATCACATCCCCCGTGACTTGACGTCCCAGACTATTCGGCCCAAGCTGCGGCAGGCACGTGACAACTCCCCCTCGGCTGAGCCAGGCTTTCCACCCCCCTTGTGTCAGTAGCTTTAGGGGGTCCAGGTAGATTTTGGTTGCGTGCTTGCATGGCACAGTGGTGAAGACGCCTGGGCTTCGAGTGTGCCCACCACCCCCAGCTGGGCGTTGCATCCGACGGGTGACTTTAGTCTTTTTTTTTTTGAGTCGGAGTCTCACTCCGTCGCCCAGACTGGAGGGCGGTGGCCGCTCCCGGCCCCGCAGCCTCGACCCGCCGGGCTCCGGCGATCCTTCCGCCTCCGCCTTCCGAGGGGCCGGAATTACAGGCGCGCGCTGCCACGCCCGGCTGCTGTTTTGATTTATGGTAGAGATGAGGTCTCGCTGCCCAGGCGGGTCTCGCACCCGCGGGCTCAGGCCACCCACTCACCTCAGCCTCCCAAAGGCGCGCGCTGACAGGTGATTTTTCATCCCCCACCCCTTCCCCTGCTTGGTTAGTCTGGGTTGGGCTTCCCTTCCGCTCTCACCACCCCCAGATCCCAGACCAAATTCCTCCGTCCCCAGAACCAGCTGCCCACATGGGCCCCCCCTGCTTGCAGACAGAAGCACCAGTGCTGGCCCCACCCAGCTGCGTTAAGAGACCTCCTAGCTGTTGGCAGGAAGCGATTTCCAGGAGCAAGTTTGTCGTGGTCTTCTTCATTATCTGGGGGCGGGGGACTCAAAGTCACTCGAGACACTTGAGCCGAACTCCGAGAGTCCATGTATTATTTATTCCTTAAGTTAGCCACGAAGCCTTAACAGGCTTCTCTACCAATGAAAGCTGGGGGCCCCAGGCCAGGCTGGGTGGCTCAGCTTGTCAGCCCAGCACTTTGGGAGGCCGAGGCGAGTGGGTTGCCGGAGCCCGCGGGTTCGAGACCTGCCCCGGCAACTTGGTGAGATCTTGTCTCTATAATACATAAATAAATAAGTTAGCCAGGTGTGGTAGCGCACGCCTGTAGTTCCAGCTACTTGGAAGGCTGGGGTGGAAGGATCACCAGAGCCCAGCAGGTCGACACTGGAGTGGCCATGAGCATGCCACTGCACTCCAGCCTGGGTGACAGAGAATCCGACTCAAAAAATAAATAAATAAATAAAGGAAGTTGTGGGCCCCAATGTCCTGCACCCCCCAGCCTGCTATGCTAGGAACACAAGACAGGCTCACTGTGCAGCATAAAATGTGAGGAAATCGAGTTTCTCCTCTGCTCTGGCCTGGTGGGTCAACTCAGAAGGTAGGATGGGATTAGACCTTCAGACCCTGGGGAGACTGGAAGGTTTTTAGCTGGGAAGTGGCAGCACACCATAAGCCAGGCCCTGTGTTAACTGCGTCGCCTGGGTTAACCTTATTGCCGTGTGTGTGCAAATGAGAAAACTTAGACTCAGAGAGGTAAATGACTCACCTGCAGTCACACAGTCAGAGGCAGAACTGGGGAGTCCACGGGGGCCAAGTCCAAAGCCTCCACTCTGACCCTTTCACACAGGAGCAGAATGTGAGGATGAGACTTCTGGATGGGCAGCGATGCAGTTGTTTAGACTGGCCAGCAAGAGCTGTCAACCCCAAGGGCAGAGCTGAGGACAGTACTTCCCAGCCGCCTGGGTCTTGGGAAGTACTCCTCAGTCATGGTCTCCAGGCATTGAGTGAGCAGTGACTCAGTAGGCCTTTCTTGGTGGGACTCTCCTCTGGCCACCAAACAGTGCCAGCTTTTTCGTTAAGACATGCCATGCGCCCCGCAAGCATTTTATTTATTATTTATTTGAGTCAGGGTCTCACTGTGTTGCCCAGGCTGGAGTGCGGTGGCACGATCATGGCTCACCACACTCTCAACCTCCTGGGCTCAGGCGATCCTCCCGCCTCAGCTTCCTGAGTAGCTGGGTCTACAGGCAAGCACCACCATTCCTGGCTAATTTTTTGACTTTTTGGTAGAGATTAAGTCTCACTATGTTGCCGAGGCTGGTCTCAAACTCCTGGGCCCAAGCAGTCCTCCCACCTCAGCCTCCCAAAATGTTAGGATTACAGGCGTGAACCACTGCGCCCAGCCATCAAGCACTTTTAGATGCACTCGCACGCCTGGTCTAGCCGACTTCAGGACTTGGACGTGGCTCAGGAGAACCGGACCTGCAACGTGCCAGGCAGTCAAAAGGCTCCCTTCAGACACTGAGAACTTGCCACCAAAAGGAGGGCTGGATGTATTTTTCATCCTGTGACCTGGATGGCAAGGCCCAGTTTTATTCTTGTCCCTGTCGAGGATCATGGACAAGAAGGTAAGAGAGGAGAGCCCCCTAGGCCTGCACACAGGGCTGGGCTGTTCCTCCCCGCATGTCGCTCTCTGGTGCTCTGGCTCCAGCTTCTGCCAAACCCTCAGAATGACTCCGCCAGCACTTCGGAATCCCAGAATGTAAGGCGCAAAACACTGCCCCAGCCCTGCGTAAATGCAAACCGTCATTTTCATTGTCCGCCTTGCGGGGCAGTGTGCACTGACTTCATTTATATAAACACTGAGCGGATCTGCACAAAGGGCACAGAGGGATAATTTTATTCCATAATACCCCAGTGCCCTGTTTAAAATGTTCCCTGGCAGAAAGAGAGCATCTGGGGGGGCAACTAGGCAAAAAATAATACACAGGACTCAACACGGAATCATGGTGAGCAAGGGATATACAATCATATTTTCAACTCCTGGCCAAACCAGCAGCTGCAAGAAGTTGATAAGGACGCAGCACATGGTGCTGGGGAGCAGAGGAAAGCACACACTTAAGCCTCTGAAAGTCTTGGACTTAGAAAAAGGGGAAGGGAAAAAAAGGAAATACCTCTCTCTGCTTTTTACCCTCTAGTTCTATGAATTTTTAAAGAATGACAGGCGGTTCTGATGAATCATAGATCACTGCTATGGCTTTAATCAACCTAGCATCCTTCCTCCCAGCACTGGGACTGCGCAGTCTTCCAGAACAGGAACCTACAGCGTGCACTCGTGCCTCCATTCTGGAAAACGCTGGCTGTCGCATGGCCAGGCCAGCACCGCTTGCTAAGGAAGCCCTGGAAGCCACGGGGAAGGGAGTCCTGGGTCCCTGCGCCCCTGCTCGCTTGGTGTCTCTCACCCTCTCATTCCCCCTCCTTCCCCACCACAAACAGCTAGAGGTTGTAAGAGCGACCTTCCGCCCCTGCCCATCGGGCTCCAGGTGTGTTGTGTTGCACAGCTCCAGGGGCAGCACAGCCTTGATCAGGGTAGAGGTGTGTATTCATTATGCTACATCTCAGCAGATGGCAGTAAAGTGTCTTGAGGAAGAGGTGTGTTTTATCATTTGGACGAGGCACCACTGAAGGCTGGGCATGGGCCCTGGTAAGAAGGGCTGCAATTCACCAACCCGGAACCTAGCGAGCCAATGCCAAGGGCGGAAGTGTAGGTCCCCACCGCACAGGAAAGCGGCTGATTAAGTGACGGGAAAGAAAGATAGAAGACTCCAGTAAATGTAAACAGCCATATTTTCAACATAATTTACTACAGGTCTCTGAAGTGTATATAAAATGTTTTAGTGCAACATCTTACAAATAGTTTTCCTTAAAAAAACAAAAAACAAATCAACAGCTCTCTCCATCATGCATGGGTAGTGTTCTTACCCCCTCTCCTTTTTTTTTTCTTCAGTAATGACCGCAGAGAAACCATTGTTTGAAAAGAATGAGAAAACTTGCTACAGGAACACCCTGGTGAAAGCGGGTGTGGTCACAGTCACGGCCTTGAATGCGCCTAGCACAGTGTTGTTTCTCAGAAATGCAACATTGTAGACTAGGTAAGTCAAGAGAGGATTCCAGGCTTTCTTCTCCTGGCTGCAGAGGACCAAAGCTCCAGCAGACAATGTGCAAGGCGGCCTCACAGCCACTGGAGGGCAACATTACCATCCATCTGACACCACATTTCCGTAGAAATGGCCCCAAAAAGAAGTTCCTGGGGTTTCTCATAGCAAGCTCGAAAAGCTCAACCTTTGATGGCATCCCCCAGCCCAATAGCAAACACACACAAACCGCAATTATTAAAATACTGGCTTCGGTTTCTTCTTTTTTTTCCTTTAAAGTTCCTGCCATGCTTTACATACGTAATGACGTGCAGCACCTCCTTGTCTGCCGCTGTGAACCGATCCAAAGGGAATTCTGAGTTCTGCGGCGCAGTCGCAGCCAGCCCTCTGGCATTCTTCCGTCCAGACAGAGGGACAGTCAGTCATCTTTCTGCCTTGACTCCGCCTCTAAATGAGGAGTCAGCAAATTCCCACTGAAAGCCCACACCCCTGAAGTGAAGAAATGAAGCAACAGACCTTCCTTCTTCAAGGCTGAGCTGATTCTGTACCTCTAACGTGTTGATGCAGCATAAGAGATGAGAACTGGCGTGTCGGACGACAGCAGGATTAAGGTGGCGATGCCTGCACGCCTTCTCAAGGAGGGTCCTGGGGGATCTGGGGGGCGGGGCAGGGCAGGTGCTCGTCCGTCTGTCACAACCTGCTGGGTGGTCGCCTTGCTCCCCCCTCAGCTGGGACTCAGCAAAGCCACTGTTGAGCGGCCACACATCTGTAGACCCCGAAACGATCAGTGGCCACGTGGCCCGGGGAATCCCACAGCCCCCCCAGTCTGTGCTGTTCATCCTCAGAACTGGGCTGCACAGGGCTCTCTCTGGTCAGACCCAGTTCCAGAAACCCTGGTGGCTTTTTCCAAATTGGGACCCCAGTTGGATTGCAGTTTGGAAGTCAAGGTGCAAGTTCCCAAAGGAAGGGAGATGGCGTACTCGGCCAGCAAAATTCGGGAAAGCAAGGGCATAAAAACATCTTCATGGAAAGGGTAAAAGGGAACTTCTGCAACAGATGATGCCTCAGGGAGACAAGCATCTGATCCGATAGTGTCAGATAACAGGGTGACATTGGCCCTTGTGGGGCTTACGGGTCACAGAAATCAAAAGCCACCATAATAATGAACCACCAAATAACTCAAAACCACCAAAAAAGGGAAGGGGGGGAGATCTCACAGACAACGCATGTGATTACTATCTGCTGAGATGAGGTCAAAAGACAGGATTACGAAGGGCTGTGTCTAGACCCACCCACCCCAGGCTGATATGCTTATGGCAGTGAGAGACAGGGATAACAGGTGAATAAGGAAGACATTAGTATCACTGAGGAACATCTCAATGGAAGGAAGAAGAAAACCCTAATCCTGACACCTCCTGGGAGGTAGTCATTCCGCTGTGCTCTCCTACGTCAGGCCCTGGAAGCTCCCTCCGCCCTCAGTATCCCACCATGTTAAGTGTCGGCCAGCCCCGTGCCCTCCATCAGGTGTGTGGGGTGGCCGCTTGGACCCTGTGCTCGGCTCAGGGCTGTCCCTGCTCCAGGTTCACTAGACACTAAAATTTTGGCAAAGCACCTGAAGACAAAAGCCCACCTGCTCACAATCATCAGTGAGCGGCTGCCCCTGCAGCACGGATCAAGCCGGCAACCACCTCCTCCCTTCCTTCTCTAATCAATGGCTTTGATCAAGCTGAAAGCCAGCAGCTGGTGACAGCCGCCCTCCGCCCACTCTAACTTGGCAAGTGTGTGCCGTCTGGAGCTGTTGACCTCTTCTCCAAGATGGCTTTCTTGTATTTTGGCAAGGCTGGGCTGAAGCCTCTTCTGCCTCCTTGACAGGCTGGACACCATCTACTCCAGAGTTACGAAGGATTTCTCCTGTACACACACAGTCCTTTGAAGCATGATTCACTGCTTTCATCTTGACTACAAAGTGGCTCCAACAATTCCAGCTGAGGGGAAAGATACAAACGTTGCCCACACTACACACAATTTTCAAGTCTTGTTAAGAAAGTAAAAAAAACAAAAAAACAAAAAAACGATCCATGGGTGGCATTTTCAAATGTGCAAAAACAAAAAGTCTTGGAAGAGATTTCTCATCACTAGAAAGTTCGTCCTTCCTTTGCCATCAGTTGTATGTCAGAGAAATTCGTCCACAACAGTATGGAATCCAAAAAGGGTAAGCCAAAGGGATTTCAAAAGACTCCATTACAAAGAATAAGAACCCCTGTAACATCTATCTGAGGACACTAGATAAATCCGTGAGTAGATGTGGCACCTGGAGCTACTCACTACATTACTAAGAACAGAAACAGGAACCTATGACGGCAGATCGCAACTTTTGCACGCGAAGAGCTAACCAACTGGGACCGCCACGCAGGGGCAGTCTGTCTCTGTGACTGATCGGGAACTCGGAACACATTTCAAGTCTGACAGTCTTCTGCACAGGCGCCCAGAGTCTGGGCGCTGTCCACTGTCCGATCACAGAGCAGGAGGCAACAAGGGAGCGCCCCGGCTCCTCCGTGGCCGACGTCCGTCCGGGCGTCCCCTTAGTCTATGGCTCCCGGGTGGATGCTGAGCACCGGCGGCTCCAGGCAAGTCGGGGAGTAGTTGAGGTGTGGCTCTTTGATCCACAGCAGGGGCACCCCGTTCTTCCCGTCCGAGTTCTTGCTGGAGTTCCGGCTCTTGAAACGCACGAGCAGGATGGTGATGATGAGGATGCCAAAGATGGGGAAAGGGTAGAAGAAGACGAAGTAGAAGAGGGCATCGTTGGAGCAGATGACGGACTGGAGGGTGGGACCTGGAGGGAAGCATGAGGGGGACAAGACAGTGAGGGCTGAGAACCGGGACCGCCCACGTTTGCTTCTGAGGACCTCGCCTGGACTGGCCAGAAGGTCCTGGGTGGCAGCCCTGGACCATCCTTCCTTTCCCCCACCGCCACTCTTGGCGGGAGAGGGCCCTCACATTCTCTTTCTCACAACAAGGCCTCTTGCGACTCACAACTGTAAGTTCCAGCAAAGCGACGCTTTGGGTTTCCACTAAGATCCGTTATGGCTGCTTGGAAAGCCGTATCGTAAAGTGTAATTTATTGATTGTGAACTCAACTGTGTCTAGGACAGGAAAGAAACTGCTCCAGTTCAGTCCATCTCCCCCACATGGTTATATTTTACATGTCCCCTTGCACTTAATTCTGCTACAAACTTCCTTCTTTGGGATGATAATGTGTTCCCTTCCTGCCAGCTTCTGAGAGCAGTCTTACCAGAAATGATGCTTACCTGATAAACGTTATCAATTAAGACGTCATTATGGGCCATTTATAAATGTCCACAGTGTGTCTACAGCTGCACAGAACACAGTGTTAGTTATAGCTAGACGTGGAAAGGAGTGAAAGCAGGCACCCTGAGAGCTAGGTAGACAGCTGCGCTATAACTCATTAGACCTCAGCAGGAGCCTGGCCTCTGGAAGCCCACGTTTTCTTCTGTAGAATTCAGCTGCTGGGTGATCCCTGTACTCCATGCAGTTTAATAACGATGGGCATCTATAATGGGCAGATGAAATGTGGCCTAAACACCTTTCCTTCCACTTTTAGACGGTGGGTTATTCAGCAGATCGTTAGGTGGTCTATGTATGACTGGGGTTTTTTCCTACTTTCCCTTCCATGGCACTGCTGAAAATGTAACACACGCTAATTACCCTTACTGGATTTCCAAAGTCTATGAGATTACTGATAGTCAACCATTTTTGACCTACAAAAACCCAATGTTCATGTGGTTCTAACACAATGAAAACAGGAGGTGATCAAGGCAAAGAAATATTGGCCAAAACTCAAATCAAGATTATGTGGTAAAATGTTTTGACTGGAAAGAGATGGAACGTTCCAGCAAAAAAATTTTTTTAATTTCTGTATCATAGGCTAATTCAACTATAACAAACACTGTTTTCAGTTTGATATATTCCACATTTTGATAGAAGGCCAAACAAAAGAGTGTCTTATTACAACAAATAATTTGGGCCAGCAAGTACTTCCTCTAGTCTCTGTTCACAGTGGAAGTCCCTCCGTATAAGGGGAACTCTGTGTTCTGGATTCTTCTGTAGCCACAGGGCCGTTGCTAAGCTCCTCCCAGCTCTCCTATAACATCACAGCCCTCGCAAAATCCACCTAAACCTCCAAGTCCCCCTCCAAAATAATCATGACCCAAAAACTCAAGAAAAGAAAAGAATGCCAGAAAGGGACTCAGGCATCATTATTCTCTTTTCCATTGTGGGTCCAAAACACGAATTCACTAATGAGAGACGAGGTTCTATATTCTAAAAAGTAACAAAGTCAGCCGGGCTCGGTGGCTCAGCCTGTAATCCCGCACCTTTGGGAGGCTGAGGTGAGTGGATTGCCTGAGCCCGCGGGTTCGGGACCCGCCTGGGCAATTTGGCGAGACCTCATCTCTACAATAAATCAAAAAATTAGCTGGGCGTGGCAGCACGCGCCTGTAATTCCAGCTACTTGGAAGGCTGAGGCAGAGGGATCGCCGGAGCTCAGCAGGTCGAGGCTGCGGTGGCCGGGAGCGGCCACTGCATTCCAGTCTAGGTGACAGAGTGAGACTCCAACTCAAAAATAAAAAAATAAAAGTAAAAAAAATTTTTTAAAAAAGTAACAAAGTCACATTTAATTACATACCTGTCGAATGAAATCTTCCTAAGACACAGTATGGTGGACCATCAAGTTTATTTGCTATCTTATCACTTGAATTCCTCCCCCTCGTGTTTTGCATGCCAATGAAGGGTCCACTTATGAACTAGTACACCAAGTCCTACCACAGCCCAACTCCTACTAATAAATGCCCATTGCAGTTAAGAAAACTGCGTATTGACCCATAATCAAGCCCTGAATGTATCCTCCAGACACAGTGGGAGTCCACAGCGACATCCTTCCTCAGGAACCAGGCAGACTCACTTGCTTCCAGAACGTGGATGCCGATGGGGGCCGATTCCTCCTCTGTCAGCCGGTACCACTCCTTCTGCGGGCTAGGCAGCCACTCCTCCACATGGCACGAGTAGTTGCCCGTGTCTCGGGGGCTTGCCTGCAGCACCGTGAGCCGGTAGAGCACCGGGGACAGCCTCTGGAAGCGAAGCCTGCCCTCCCAGGGGCTGCCCTCTGGACCGAAGACAGCGTCAGGGCCCACGCTCAGCAGGGCCGTCCGCTCGGTGGGGTCGTCCTCCTCCTCTTCTTCCTCCTCGTCCTCCTCGTCCTCCTCCGTGTCCTCCTCCTCCTCTTCCAGGCCAGGGCTGCCCCTCTTCCCTCCGGCTTTAGTCCTCAGGGAATACCAGGCCACAGCAAAGCGGGAGTCCTGACTCGAGCGGGACACGATGCTACAGTCCAGCTGGAAAGCCGCCTTCTCAGTCACCGTGGCGTTGGGGACCACTGTGTCCACCTGGAGCGCGGCATCTGGGAGGGACAAGGGACAAAGAAGGGAGAGGAGGCTGTTTTACTTTATGGGCTCAAAGCAAACTGAATGTCCACCACTAGCCACGTGAGCGTGATACCACACGACGGTATGACATGACAGTACGCGCCATTCAACGGTATTACTACATGGTGAGCGATAGCCATACTACACGTCTCCTGGAAAGTGCGATATGCAGAGAGGTGGAAGGAAACCCAAGAAAAACGGCTAAAGCACAGGCCCTGTGTACCCCACTCATCACTGTATGCAGAAACATATTTCATTCTGACATAATTTCTATTTATATTTCCATGAAACATCTGTGGAAGAACTCGTGTAAGGCTGACGCCGTGGCTGTTCACTGAGACCTAGGAGGAAGGACAGTATGCTCCCTGCAACCCCCTGTGGTGGCTGACGGGTGCTCTCCCCAAATTCCTGTCCACCTGGAACCTCAGAGTGCGACCATATTTGGAAACGGGGTCTCTGCGGACGCAATTAGCCAGCACGGGGTCATATGGGATTAGCGTGGGCCCTCAATCCAGTGGTTGGTGCCATGGACTGGAGACTGTGTCCCCCTCCTAACCCATAACGTGACTGTGATTGGAGATAGGGCTTTTCGGAGGCAATTAAGGCTAAATGAAGTCATGGGGTGGGATCCTAGTCCAGCAGGACTGGTGGCCTTAGAAGAAGAGGGGGAGGAAGAGGAAGACAGAGGGAGAAAGGGAGAGACAGAGATCTCTTTTCTCTCCAGGCGCATGAACCAAAGAAAGGTCATGAAGCAAGGACACAGTGAGAAGGCGGCCTTCTGCAGGTCAGGAACAGGGCCCTCGCCAGAACCCAACCATGCTGGCACCCTGAGCTCAGACTTCCAGTCTCCAGAACCATGAGAAAATACATTTCCGTTGTTTAAGCTACCCAACCTGTAGTATTGTGTTATGGCAGCCAAGCTAAGACAACTAATGTCATTTTAAGAATAGGAGAGGCCGGGCTCGGTGGCTCAGCCTGTCATCCCAGCACTTTGGGAGGTCGAGGCGAGTGGATTGCCTGAGTCTGTGGGTTTGAGACCAGCCCGGACAACTTGGCGAGAGCTCGTCTCTACAATAAAGTTTTAAAAAAATAGCCGGGCGTGGTAGTGCGCGTCTGCAGTTCTGGCTACTCAGAAGTCTGAGGTGGAAGGATCGCTGGAGTCCAGCAGGTCAACGCTGGGGTGGCCGTGAGCATGCGTGTCACTGCACTCCAACCTGGGTGAAGGAGTGAGATTCCAACTCAAAAAAAAGAAGAACAGGTGAGAACACACAGAGAGAAGTCATGTAATGACGCAGGCACAGGTAGAAGTGATGCAGCCACAAACCAGAAACCGCCTGGGGCCACTAGAAGCTAGAAGCAGCAAAGGAGAATTCTCCCCTGGTTCTTCCAAGGGGAACATGGCTATGGTGACACCCTAATTTTGGACTCCTGGCCTCTAGAACAGAGAGACTATTTTGTTTTAAGCTTTCACATCTGCGGTAGCTTGTGACAGCAGTCCTAGGAAGCTAATATATCCATTCTGTAAATTCTGAATTTACACTACCACTGTGTGCATGTAGCTTATTGAGTCAGCCATAGTGAGCCCAAGAAGGCCAATGTCTCTCCAAGGATTGCAGCCAAACGACAGACGACAGAACTGAAAGGCCCCTTCCCTCTGAGCACGGATGTCTCGGGAAGATGGTCATGGACAAAGTATCCTCCCCATTTATGTGGGAGACACGGAATAACCACGGAGAAGGACCCCAAGCAAGTGATTCACAGCTCACATACGCCACCAGGCAGGCTTTAATCTAATCTGTTTCTTTTGCTGCCTTTTCTTTCCTTTTCCTTTTTTTTTTTTTTGGCTCATTGCAGTAGATTCTAAACAAATAATTTTCACTCCTAGCTCCTAAAAAGGCCTCTCTTTGGTTCCGTTTATAAAATGTTCATCGAAGAGGCCAAGGTAACATCAGCAGAAGTCAAGATACCAAATCAGATCCTACTTGGATGAAGACCAAATAGGAGCAGTTCCCAAGGGCTGTCCCAGACTTTCCACAAATTGGCTTACTGCCGCGCGCAGGTGAGCACAAGGCTGGGTCCCTACTGCTCTGTGGGGCTCTGCCAAGTCCCTCCGCATCCCCCGCCCACCTGGAATCAGTGTGCGCTGCTGGCAGGGGGAGGCCTAGGAACCAGCTACAGGCGTCGAGCACAGCACAGCAGCCCAGCCCTCCCAGGGAGGCAAGTATGCCTGAGGACGAAGGCGGCAGGATGGAGAAGATTAAATCGATTCACAGGTGACTCAAACTCACACGGCCCCTCCTCAGCTGATCTTTCCAGAGACACACGGATGTGCAGCCCCAAAGCCGTCAGAGAGCCCTCCTACAGACAACGGGTGCTCTAGGGCGCTCCGCCCCTGCAGAGTCCGACAGTATTCCGGGCTCCTGTGTCCAAGGAGGCTCCTGTGGCCAGCGGGTATGGAAACTCATCATGGGAGGGACAACACGATCAGAGACCATCGGGCATCTGGTTCCTCAGAAGCATCCCCTCCCCTCTTTTCTCCCTTTGCTTTCTGCTCTTCTAGTCGCTTGTATTTTTTCTTGGTCCCTTCAAGTGAGTGCCTTGTCTGCATTAATGACTCAATGCAAGTTTGGGGTTTTTTGTTGTTGTTTATTTTTTAAAGAAACAAAGTCTCACTGTGTCACCCAGGTTGGAGTACAGTGGAGCAATCATAGCTCACTGCAGCCTCTAACTCCTGAAACTCCCCAGCCTCCCAAGAAGCTAGGACTATAGGTGTGCACCACCACACCTGGCTAATTTTTTTTTTTTTTTGGTAGA
>NW_007079723.1:90623-97078 GCF_000164805.1 Carlito syrichta | reverse complement strand
AATCCACTCACCTCAGCCTCCCAAGGCGCGGGATGACAGGCTGAGCCACCGAGCCGGGCTTAACACAACTTTTTAAAGTGAAATTAATTCCCACCTTCCCACAACCTCCCCCTGCCCCCTTAGCACACATATCAACCAGTTTGGTTCCTTGCTTCTGACTCCTAAAAGAGGCTAATCCTGCTTCTTGTTCAGATTTTAACACTTTCCTTTTCCAAGTCCAAGCCACAGAGAGATGTTTCTATCTGCCCTTTCCTCCTGCATTATGCCATTATAACTTCTCCCCTGGCTATAACCTTAGCCAGTCATTCCTGGTCTGTGTGTGACGAATGCAGTTTCTCTCTTCCCCAGTTTTGTGAGCCAAACACAACTCCTAATCTACTCAGCTACAATCCTCCTGAGGGTAGGAGTCCTTCACTTCATGTATTCCAGATTATAGTCAGTGGCCAACTCTAAGCAACAGAAGGTGGTTATTTTCTTAACATAAAACTCTTAGAGCTATATTTTTTAGGTCTTCTGTATGTTTAATGCATACCTCAGGAAAAAAAATACTCGAAGTACACAATGAATGGTATAAAACCAGTAAAAATGGTGGTTATGAAATGCCTTCAAGGACGTGGAAAAGTGCTCACCAAAGAATGTTGAGCGAGGGGGGACACAATCACATCAAACAGTGAGACCTGACCTCATTCAGAGGGAGAGACAGAAAGGACAAGGAGCAAAAAACAGACACCGAATTATTGGAGTAGATATTTGTAGGCAGTGAGATTGTGCGTAACTTTTCAAAATTACAGTCTTCGGTTTTCCAGTATTTTGTCATTAACACGATCAACCCACACCATCAGGGACAGGCAGATGAGCAGATGGAAGGAAGGCTGGACCAGGCTGGCTCACTGGGCTGAAGGGGAGACGCACGGAGGAGTGAGGTTCAGGGCCAAGCTAGGAGCACGCAGTGTGGCAGGAGGGAAGCCGGTGGGACCCCCCGGCCTGCCCCTGCTGGCTTGGTGGCCATTCTCTCCAGGCTCTGGCTCCCTCATTAAATCTACACTTGGGGATACTGCGAAGACTGAACATAAGTCTCCGAACCGCGACCGGGATCGACCAGTCCTCAACACACGTCGCTCTCCGCCCGCGCCACCCGGAGGCCTCAGTGTGGCGATCCGCAGAACGGGCAGCAATGGAAGGGAGAGGGCGCTCAGCTGCCATTCTCTACAAGTTTACCTTCGAGGAAAGACAAGCAACTGTTTCTAGGCAAAGCAAACGGCAAAAATGCATACACAAATAAATAAAGGCTCACAGGAAAATATGAGCAACTCAAAGTGGGGTGATTTTCCCTCTAACTTTTATGCAAATCACAGGCGCGTGCGTTACTGTCCCCTTCCTGCAGCACAGGGTGCGTGCACCTCCCTAAAGCATGTTCCATGACGCAGGGAACATACCACGAAGCGCTCATCTTCCACCAACAAAAAGAGCTGGTCTGCTCAGACGGGAAGACATTACAAAGACTTCCAGCAGTACCAAAGACCACACATGTGAACGTCAGGACACTCCCCACACAAGGTAACACATTGGTACTGATGGAAGTCACAAATCATTTCTGCTCCAGGCCCTTATGGATGAGTGGTGCTCAAAGGACACAGGAATCCTGCACATCTTAGCTTAGTTATGTGTACAAATGTGTAACAACAAAAGGTGACACAGAATAGTCACTAATACCAATATAAATATTAGGCATTGAGAGAGGGAAGGTTGTGGCTACTTGACTGTTTTCTACTTAAAGCAAGTAAATAAATTATTTTCCACTGAAAATACACAAGCTTAGCCAGGTTCAATGTCTCAGCCTGTAATCCCACGCCTTGGGAGGCTGAGGTGAGTGAATTGCGAGACCTGCCTGGGCAATTTGGTGAGACCTCATCTCTACAACAAATCAAAAAATTAGCCAGGTTGGTAGCGCGCGCCTGTAGTTCCAGCTACTTGGACCGAAAGGAGATGGAAAGATCGCCGGAGCCCAGTAGGTCGAGGCTGCGGTAGCCAGAAGTGGCCACTGCACTCCAGTCTGGGCAACAGAGTGAGACTCCAACTCAAAAAAAAAAAAAAGAAAATACACAAGCTTAACTTCCGAGTCACAAGGCTATGATTTCAAGATTTTTGTCATACCCACCACTTGTTCAAATCTGAATGTATTCCTTTTTTCTCTGGAGTTAGGAGTTTACTCTGTCACCCAGGCTGCAGTGCAGTGGCACCATCATGGCTAACCACTGGGTTCAGGTGATCCTTCCACCTCAGCTTCCCAAGTCGCTAGGATTCCAGGCACACACTACCACACCTGGCTAATTTTTTTATTTTCTGTAGAGACAGGTCTTGCTATGTTGCCCGGGCTGGTCTCAACCTCCTGGGCTCAAGCAACCCTCCTGCCCCAGCCTCCCAAAGTGCTGGGATTACAGGCATGAGCCACTGTGCAGGGCCTGAATGTAGTCTATGAAAAGGAAATATTCTGTGATAGGGAATAATGAATTGCCAATTTTATTCTAATTAAGAAATCAAATCACCTTAGGGCAAGCCAGATGTGCAACTTTCCATTCTCAAGGGAAGAAAAAATGAAGACAATGTTGAATACCAATGCATAATGTAAGTGCTCATATATTTAACTGCAAATAACGGATTAATTAATGTTATCCAACACATAAAACAGTATACTTAAAGGTGAAACACCAAGGGGAGTAGAGGCTTGGGGACAGAAGCCCTCACCGGGTCGCGTGACTGTCACGGTCGTCTGCCCAGCGGTGTCCTCCGCCCGTCTGTACCACATGCCGCTGGGGCTGGGGAGCCACTCCTCCACGTGGCAGCTGTAGGTGCCACTGTCCTGCACGGCCACATTCTGGATGAAGAGCCGGTACACGCCGGGTGAAGGGCTTTCCAGATGCAGCCGCCCCTTCAGGTTGTTCTTGGCCGCCTGCTCTCCGTAGTGGAAGGTGGCCTCGCGGCTCAGGCGGGCCACGGCCTCCCGCTCGGGCTGGTTGGGCTTCCAGACAAACCACTCCACCATCAGCTGGGAGGCCCCACTGGTGCGGTTCAGGACCACACACTCTAGCTGCACCTGCCGGGTCTCCAGAACCGACAGGTTCCCCTGGGCCTGGCTGAGCTTCAGGCGGCTGTCTGGAACGGTAAGGAAAGAGATGTCAGCCGCCATAAGACAACGAGCAATGCGCACACACCCTTTCCCAGGGAAGGGGAACGGGCGCCTTCCAAATGCGGAAGGACAGCCGCCCAGTTTCAGTCAGCAGAAACGTGTCTCAGACATGGTGCCCGGAATGTCCCGAGTTCCTTGATCATGTGTCTGGAGCACCAGGGTTTCAAAGAGCTGAGTGCACAGTTAGAGCCAACTCAGATCATAGCCTTCACCGGTTCTGATGCTCAGGGAAGGACAAGCGCGAGCTGTCAAAGATGGCACATCCAGGGACAAGAGACCACGAGGTGTAGACTGTGAGGAGAATGGCTGGGAGGTGACAGGGCCGGGCATGGGGAGGATGCCCCTCAAAGCAGCAGCAGACTCTTAACACTGACATGCTGGTCTGTCAACCACAAAAGACCAGCAGAGGAAACCTAGCTGATCATGTCCGCGCGCTTGCCCAAAGAGTTGCAGTTCCTACTTTCCTTATTAAAGACCCGCATGGGTCTACTCTCTTTTGAGTTGGAGTCTCACTCTGTTGCCCAGACTGGAGGGCAGTGGCTGCTCCCAGCCACCGCAGCCTCGACCTGCTGGGCTCTGGCGATCCTTCCGCCTCAGCCTTCCAGGTAGCTGGAACTACAGGCGCGCGCTACCATGCCCAGCTAATTTTTGATTTATTGTAGAGACGAGGTCTCGCCAAGTTGCCTGGGCAGGTCTCGAACCCCTGGACTCAGGCAATCCACTCACCTCGGCCTCCCAAAGTGCTGGGATGACAGGCTGAGCCACCGAGCCCGGCCTGGGTCCACTCTCAAGGTGGGAACAGAACTGACCTGCCATCAGTAAAGAAAACATTGATTCTGATGGCTCTAAGTGGTCTGAAAACTTGGCCAGCCAGATTCTCCTCCAGGTGTCATTCATGATGGTGTGCCCTGATGGCATGCCTGTCACTTTACAGAGGGCCCCAGTGAGTCTATCTGGACCTGAGGGGTCTAAGAGCTCTGACACTGTAAATGAACAGCACTTCGGGGACAATCCTTCTGAGTGACATCTGAGGAAGGGAGACCGGCACTCTCGGTCTTTACTTTCTATACTTTAGCACCCTCTGAATGTTTGACAATGCTCCTGATTATGCCTGTAATTAAAAGGTCAAACAAATAAGAAAAATACCAGAAAATATATTCTAAACAACCAGCTTCCCCCGTTCAAATACATCTCTGGGATGAAAGATTATTCTTTTCTTTGTTGTGTCTGCTTTTTGTTTTTGTATTTTTCAAAAGCTCTGTGAGTGTATGCTTTCATATCAGGAAAAGCAAAGAGTAAAACTAGAGGCAGAAAAAAAAAAAAACAAAACCAGAAAAGACAGAAACGGATACAAAGCAAAGATCTCACCTGAAAAGGGGAAAGCTATTAGAATCAGTGTCCTGTGAGTTTTCTGTTTATGGTGTGAATGTCGGCCACAACAGAGATTTCACTAAAGGTGTCGACGGGCGCCCTCCCCGAGGTCTTGCAGTGTCCCGCTCAGCTTGACAGTAGTGTGGGGGGTGGGGGGGATTCCCTCAACTCTTGGTTTCAGTACAAATGAGGAAAGAGAAAGGAAGGCGATGAGTAGAGAGGAAACTCAGAAAGGCGGGGGCGGCCACATTCTCCAAGTAGAGAAACGAATCAGAACTGAAAACAGCACGAAAAACAGGAACTGAAAGAACACCGGGAGCCTCATGACAACCTCCAGCTTTCAAAAGCCCCAGGGACTGGCCTGAAGTCAGACACAGATCACTGGAAATGCCAACAGGAGCCACTTCAAACCAGAGCTTCCTGACTGGGGCCCCAGCAGCGGGGTTAGTAGAGAATGCACTGAGGGTCCTTGGAAATCCGGCGTCCTCAAAAGAGGAGGGGAACAGCCCCCTGCACTCAGCAGGGGCCATGCCACACACCGGGGGTTCTGTTGCTGGTCCCACTGGCTGGCCAACATTTATGGGGGCCTCCCGGGAGACAGGCCCAAGAAGCCCAAGACCCTGTGCTCACCCAAGAAGCTTCAGTTCTAAGGGAAGAGAATGATGACCGACATCCATGCATCTGAATATACAGTAGAAATAATGAATAAGAAATACACAGGAACTGAATACATGGACTGTAAGCATAAATATGAATAAGTACTTCGTAATTACTTACATATGTATAAGTAAGAAATCAGAATGCCAGTGGTGATGTGTGCTGTAAAGGGGACGGGGAAAGAAGCTACAACGTGACAAGGGAGCCATAGTGAAGTCAAAATGCCCTTCTGAGGAAAAGCGAGATAAACCAGCTCCAGGTTAACCTGTTCCGGGCTCAGAGAACCAGGAGAACCAAGGCTCTGGGGTAATCAAGGAAAGCAACCTTTGATTTCTTATTCAGCCAGCATTTATTAGGGTGCCATGGCAGTGGCTGAAAATGTAAGACATGGCCCTGTCGACAAAGTGCTTACAGTGTAGTGCAGAGAAATGCAAACAATTATTACACTGCCTGTTTTACAGGGACCCCTGCCGATATGAGCGAAATCAGGGCATGCTTCCTGGAGGTGATGCTGAGTGGCGTCTCGGGGATGGTTTGGATAAAGACAGGAGAGAAGCAGCAGGAGAGGCACATTCCAGGCAGAGAGGACAGCACGAGCCAAAGCCTAGGCAGAGACCGGGGGTTGCAACACAGCACGCCCACAGCCCATCAGAAAGGACAGCCAGTGACAACAGCCAGTGGGAGGGCGGGTAGGAAGGAGGGATGAGCGGGCCCCAAGGCCACGCTCCGTAAAGAGAAGCCGTAGCAAGGGAAAGGGGGCGCTGAGAGGTGCACGGCCACTGTGCACTTGAAAAGAAAGGACCCAAATCTATCTGGGCTGTGCCCGAGGCAGATCCAGAAACCGAATCACGGGAAGGTGGAGCTCGGCTTGTGAGTGGCTCTCTCTCCCTGGAAGGGCTGGCAGAGGCAGGACACCGCCTGTCTGACTACGGGCTGCACCCCAGGGGCTAAGAGGGTCGGGGTGCTTCAGCGTGGAGACAGAAAGGGCTTACCTGAGGAGGGAGGGGAGGGGAGGAAGGAGGGAGGGGAAGGAAACCGGAAGATGCCTTGAGGTGGGAGTTCTGGGTGGGAGCAAGGGTGGCCGGAGACCTGGGGAGACACGGCCAACCCAGAAAGCGATTCGGAAGCTGCCACGGATGCTGCCTTGCGACGCACCGCCAGCCGCAGCGGTCCTCCCAGGCCACTCCTTGGCGAAGAGGTGTCCGTAAAAGCAGAGTCTGTGAGTCTGCCGCCAGCATCG
>NW_007079723.1:74262-90479 GCF_000164805.1 Carlito syrichta | reverse complement strand
ACCGTGACTTCGGGGCGCCCCGAGACCTCCTCTGCCAGCTTGTACCAGGCGTAGTTGGGACTCAGCAGCCACTCCTCCACGTGGCAGTAGTAGCTGCCGCTGTCGCTGACCTCGGCTCTCTGGACGGTGAGGCTGAACAGGCCGCCGGACGCGTGCCTCTCGAACTGCAGCCTGGGCCGCAGGCCCTCCTCCTCGGCGTAGGTGCCGTACTCGAAGGCGGAGCTGTGTGTGGTTTTGAGGATGAGCTTGCCGTCGGCGTCCGAGGGCTTGTGGACGTACCACAGCACGGCGAAGTGGGAGTTCTGGCTGGTCTGAGACTTGACCGAGCAGTTCAGCTGGATGGGCCTGCTTTCCACCAGGGTGAGCGTCCTCTTCGACTTGCTCACCTGCAGCTTTGTCACTGCGGAGACAAGGGGACCGTGCGGCAGAGATGGCCCCGACGCCTGGAAGCGCGGCCCCATCCCCAGTCTCACGCCCAGGCTCCGGGCCTGCTTTCACCCGGCCCCACTCCTGGGGGCCTTGGCGTTGACCTCCCAATCGTGGCTCACTGTGGAGAGAGCAGCATGGAGCCTACGTCACCCCCAGACGTCCTCCCCGTCTCTCCCGCCTTCCACACCCCTGACTTGGGCCCTCACCTCTCTCCCCTTCCCCTGCCTGCCCTCACGGTCCGCGAGGACGATTCAGAGAAAATGGAATATGCTCCTATCCTGTCTCCACTTAGGAAGCTCAATGGGCTAGGTGCGGTGGCTCACGCCCGTCATCCCAGCACTCTGGGAGGCCAGTTGGGAAAATCGCTCGAGCCCGGGAGCTTGGGACTAGGCAACTCAGTGGGAACTTCTCTCTACAAAAACATCGAAAAATGAGCCAGGCGTGGTGGCTTGTGCCTGTAGCCCCAGCCACTGGGGAGACGGGGGTGGGAGGATCACTTAAGCCCAGAAGTCGAGCCTGTGGTGATCTGGGACCGTGCCACTACATTCCAGCCTGCGTGTCAGAGTGAGACTGTCTCAAAACAAATAAAGTAAAATAAAGTAAATAAACATGGATTTTCCTGACAAAAAAGAAGAAAAGTCACACATATATGTTTATATATTTACATATATACATAGTAATATATAGCCTTCAGCTAAAATTAATATATAACATATTCATATGTAATTAATATATATATTTAAGTTCAATGGCTCTCCACTGCCTATAGACAGATTGACTTTGAGCTCACAGCTCAAAGTCCCCCCCGGACCCGGCCCTCACCCGCGAGTCCGGCCTCATCTGCCACGACTCACCCGCGAGCACCCTCCACCCACCCCAGTGCTGCCTCCCCGAGCTGTGGTCTCCGCCCTGGCTGTCTCTCTGCCTGTCCTCCCCTGTTGCCTCCGGTTCTGCCCCTTCTCTCACTCACCCCTCATTCCCACCCACTGGGCTGGATGCCCTTTCTCCTCCATCTCCAGGCTGGCTCTCCTCACATCTTCTCTTCCACCCCAGACTGTGAGTTTCCCCAGAGCGGAGACCTGGTGTTCTCCATGCCACCAGCCACTATTCCCACAGGAGGCTAAGCACTGGGATGCTCTCGAGAACAAGGCAGAGTTCAGTCCTATGCAGCGTATTGCCTGGCAGACGGTCTCGTCCCTGTACCCGCAGGGCCCAGCACAGTGCCTGGGCTTCGCGATGTACTCCATCAGTGTCTGCTGCAATAAGGGAGCGAGCAGGTGAGTGAACAAGAGCACGGAGACACGTGTGGCAGGTAACTAGTGGACGCTGGGGCGGCGGGCCTTCCTGTGGGAGAGAAATGGAAGGCCGAGAAGACAGAACCAGCCCCAGTCGTCCCCTCCCCGACGGTCCTGCTCCTACAAAGAAGGCCAGGCAGTGTGCAGAGTGCTGTCCCAGCTGCTAATTAATGGTGAGGCTCAACTTGCCAGTGGCAGGAAGCCAAGACCAAACAAAATTCATCTGAGGACGGTGATTTGAGAGCTCACCCACTCCACCATCATTCTACCTGGCTCTGTATTCCCTACCCCCCTCTTCCCCTCCTAAAAATAAAAAGAAGGAAAAAAATCCTAAATTCCTCTAGGGGAACTGATAGTACAAGCAGCGTTCCACCCCTCCTCTTCACACTTAGTTTTTCGGCCGCAGGAACCAGGCCACTTGCCAAGTGAGAAAGAAACCGAGGTGAGGTACAGACTCCACACGGGACGAGGTCCCGGGCCTCCTCCGGTAGGCCTTCCCAGCGGGTGGGGAGCAGGGCAAGTGTGCCTGGCCAGTCTCCGGCACCCTGCTGGCCAGGCTCTTGTCTCTCAAGGCCAGTCAGGCCCAGGAACTGCATTCAGCAGCAGGACGGAGCCCACTGGCTGGGACCCTGGCCTCAGCTTGGTTTGCCAAGGTGGCATCCAGGTCTGAGTCCCAGTCGTCAAAGGAGCTAAACTTTTGAAAGCCACAGACTGCCACCTGGTCTCTCTGGTCATGCGCAGACGAATGCCCAGCGACACATCAGCCGCTCTCTTCGGGACGAGCTGCTGAAGGCACACACGCACAGACTTTCTCAGGCCGCCGAGAGCATGCCCCGCACCCCTGCTAGAGAAATCCCATGTGCCACCCCCCCACCCCTTTGGGATTCATCTGTTCTGTTTACAAGGCCAGTCTTCTGCCTTCTCCCTTCTTCGAACTCAGAAAGTCCTTCAGGGCCCAAGTGGAAGGAAGGGCTTACCATTAAGCTCCTGAGCGCTGGAAGCTAGATTTGCATTCGCTCACCAGTCGACTTTTCAGACTGGATTCCTATAATACTTGAAACAACCGGCTCCCTTTTCATTCCTTTCCAACCCAATTCACCGCATGCAAATGATATCTATATCAGTGCAAATGACACCACCTGAATTATCTGGTTCTTGGCCAAAAAAAAAAAACTGGTTGTTCAGTGTGGAGTAGAAAGAGCTTTAAAATGTATTATTAATTGGGGCCAGATTATTTTTGCAGCTGTTACTAAGGAAACCTCAATTGCTATAGTAACTGCATAAGTTAAACTGAAATCCTATGACCGAACTAGTTCGGTCACATGGTCTGAGGACAAGAAACCAAGGAAGAGAAATGTTTCAAAGCATCTCCATTCTTTTTCCCTTCCTGTGTCAAAATATTGTGACGTGGGGAGAAGCTTGAGAGAGAGGCATGTTTTAAATGTGGTGCAGGTCTGACAGGCAAGCACGGGGTCAGCTCCTGTTCTATGCTCTGGCTTTCCTCCTACATCTCAGGGGCAGAGAGGACCATTCTCGAAAGCCGGGGGAGACCAGAGCCTCTGCCGCTCATCGGGAAGTGCTCCCATGTTCTGCCACAGCATGGCCCTGGGCAGCGTGCCACCTGTGGGCCTCACCTTCCTCCACAATCAGGAGGACCCGGCAGCCAGAGGACCACCGGTGTTTTCGACAACAAATGAGGACAATAGCATGGTGTGTCTACGCCATCAGGATGTTGCGCAGACCACAAGCAGTAGTCTATCAAAAAGAATTGAGCACAGGTCCTGGCACATAAGAACCACTCTCTCCGTTTTAGTTATTCCCATTCCTCTTTGGTTTCTGTGCTGGGCCCAGGTTCAAAGCTCAGCATTTGGTTTGGGAACTGTCACGTGTTCCTTCCTGCTAAAAGTGCTGTCTGTGAACCAGCAGCTTGATCGATTGGGAGCGTGGTAGAAGTGCAGACGCCCAGGCGCCACCCCAGACCCACGACATCAGAACCTGCGCTGGAACAGGACACCCAGGTGAGGCACGTGGAGCTTAAAGCCTGAGAAACGCTGGGCTCGGCTGTGGGACTGAACGGGCTTTGAGAGGCAATGAGTACAGGGGGGACAGACCAGACTGAGGCTTGGCTGATCCCCAGCAATGAATGAGCGGGAGCAAGAAAGGCCTGAGAGTGCCGACTTGGCTCCTCGGCAGCCGCCTGCCACCCCCGCCCACCGCCCCCCCACCCAACCTCACTTGCAGGAACGGCCCTTTCTCTTTTCTTGAGTGCGAGTCTCACTCCGTCGCCCTGCCTGGGGTGCAGTGGCCACTCCCGGCCCCCGCAGCCTCGACCTGCCGGGCTCCAGCGATCCTTCCACCTCAGCCTTCCGAGGAGCCGGAATTACAGGTGCACGCTACCACACCTGGCTGATTTTTTGATTTATTGTAGAGATGACAACTCGCCAAGTGGCCCCGGCTGGTCTTGAACCCCTGGACTCAGGCAATTCTCTTGCCTCTGCTTCCCAAAGTGCTGGGATTACTCACATGAGCCACCATGCCCAGCCCAGGAATGGCCCTTTCTTTCTGCAACTGAAGGGTTTCCTCCCCAGCCTTCAGATCAAACTTGGGAGCGTCTGTCTTTCACACTGTAGGAGAGGCTATTGTGTGACAGGCCAGGACGGGCGGTTCCAAGAGGAGAAGCACCAGAGGAGGAACCTGGCAGCAGAAAACAGCGGCGGCAGCACCACCAGTCAACCTACCCCACCCTCATCCCTCACTCAAAACTCATTCATTTCTTCAATAAAGGATTCCCTTAAGCTCTATCGCAGCACTGTTACATGGTGCCTTAGACTGAAAGAAACTTTTTTGTTGAGTTGGGGTCTCCCTCTGTCACCCAGACTGAAGTGCAGTGGCATAATCACAGCTCACCTCAGCCTCAAACTCCTGGGCTCAGGCGATCCTCCCACCTCAGCCTCCTAAGTAGCTAGGACTACAGGCATGTGCCACCATGCCCAGATAATTCTTATTTTTTTGTCTTTTGTAGCTCTTGGTGTGTTGCCTAAACTGGTCTTGAACTCCTGGTTCCCAAAGTGCTGGGATTACAGGCATGAGCCACCCTACGAGGGCTGAAAGTAACTTTTTACAGGTTTTCTCTCCCACAAAAGCATCAGAAGGGTGGGGGCTGTGACCCAATCATTGCTAAACAAATTAATACATGGCTGGTTGAATAAATATGTGATTTTTTTTAAAGGGGAGGGGCAATTGTTTCCGATTTCAAAAAGTATGTGCCTCTGAGCTACAAATGAATCAACAGGCTGAGGAGAAGAGGAACGTCCCTGCCCGCTGTAGTGAGGGAAGAGCAAGTGGTTGGGTGTGGGGAGAGAAAGTAAGCTCGAGCCGGGCACAGTGGCTCATGCTTACAATCCCAGCACTCTGGGAGGCCGAGGCAGGAAGATTGCTTGAGTCCAGGAGTTCGAGACCAGCCTGGGCAACCTAGTGATATCCCATCTCTACAAAAAACAGAAATAAAAAAATCAGCCAGGCATAGTGGCACACACGCCTGTAGTCCTAGCTACTTAGGAGGTTGAGGTAGAAGGATCACCTGAGCCCAGGAGGTGGAGGCTGTAGTCAGCTATGATCATGCCCCAGCACTCCAATCTAGGCAAATGAGACTCTGACTCAAATAAAAAAGAAAGAAGTTTGGCAACACTGCTACAGGTCTGTAGCTTGAACTCGATCCCGACCACTCATGGCCCTCAGGGTGGGATCCATGGAGCTACAGATCAGCATCGCCTGGGAACTTGTTGGAGCCCGCTGAGCCAGCAGCACTGCGGGGGGTGGGTGCGGCCTTCGGCTCCACGGACCCTCCAAGGGATTCTGACGCGCTCGCAGTTGAGGAGCCACAAGTATGGTGGTGAGGGAGCTGCCAGTAAGCCTGGAGCGAGCAGTTTCTGTGTGGTGGTGTGAGCCGCAGTCCGGGGTGGCAGGTGAAAGGAGCTGGGACGTGAGGGGGGAGGGGGAGGGGAAGGAGAAATATGCTGCTCTTTATTAAATACACCTAGTGTGATGCCAGGGACAGAGGCGGCCAGGGGCAGGGGTGGGAGAGACCTTTCAAGCGGAAGGAAGCAAGTCAGCTGAGACTGGGAGAGCTGCTGGGGCAGCCGGCGGAGCCTGCGGGCCAGGCCGTCGCTCCATCCTTGACGCCCTTCAGCTCCCTGCTCTCCACATGGCCATGCCCTCTTTGAGTCCCTGGTTCTCAACAGGGCAGCCAATCACAGGCAGGTCTTGGGGGGTGAGGGGCACACTGCTTTGGGGAGGGGCGGGTATTTCATGGACTAAAAGCAACGATAGATGTAAAATCGTATCTGGGGCAACTCTATGCGACAAAACCCTGCCTCGTGTCCTATGTGACTTTCAAGTGACATTTGTGCAGGAGAAAACTAGGTCTCTGAGCCTAGAATCTACTTTACTTTTAATATAAACAGTACTTTCCGCTGGGCATGGTGGCTCACGCTGGGTAATCCCAGTATTTTGGGAGGCAGAGGTGAGAAGACTGAATGAGCCCACGAGTTCAAGACCAACCTGGGCAACTTGGCAAGACCTTGTCTCTACAATAAATAAAAAAATTAGCTGGGCGTGGTGGTGCACACTTGTGGTTGCAGCTACTTGGAAGGCTGAGGTGGAAGGATCACCTGAGCCTAGCAGTTTGAGGCTGTGGTGGCCATGAATGTGTCACTGCACTCCAGCCTGGGTGACAGTGAGACTCCAACTCAAAAAAACCCCAAAAAACCCCCAAAAAAGTGCTTTTCTTGAGCATGGTTATAACATATGCCCAGTCAATCAAGAAAAGATTTTCCTTTGCTTTGTTCAAAATTGTAGTGAGAGTTGCTTGGGGCATCAAAAGCCCGATCTGGGTGGCCGAGTCTAACACAGTGGTCATCAGTGAGCGTCTAGAGGCAGCACTGGCTGTGACGGTGCCAGCTGGTGTAGCTGCCTTAAGCATTTATGTGATACATGTTATTTTACTATGAACTACTTTTAAAAAAATACATTCTTTATCCCATAATTAGAGCAGCATAGCAGGTTTTAAAGATGATGTGATTTTAGGAATGTTATATTGTCTATGAATTTCATTTCTGGGTAGTAAAGGGAACATTATAAATTGGTATTAAAGACAGGAGTAAGTGATCTGAGAGTGAGCTTAAGTCCTAATTCCTGAGTTAGGGTACTCGTATTTATTTAACAAACTTCCACACAGACCTCTCTGTACTCAGCAGAAATCTAAGCACTTTATAAATATTAACTATTTGGTCCTCACTATTCCTATGGAATAAATATTATGATTTCCAACTTTATCAATTTTAAAAGAGTTGGAATTCAAACCACGGGCATCTGGGCTGTCCTAGCTTTTAGTCATTATGTATGGCCACCCTGCAAGTTCCCATGAGTGGGCTAATTGTCCAAACACTGCCTCTTTTCCCCTATATCTGGCTTTCCTCTGCCCCTCCCCAGGGAGCAGCCTCTGTCCAAGGCTGGTCTCTGAAGGGTAAGCATATTCCTAATAATGAGAGCAAAACTGGAAGCAAGGTGGCCATCATGTGTAATCAACGTAATTATAAATACAGGATAGGAGTTAGAGTAATTGACTTGCTTGCCTATGAAACCGTTTGCTGTACTGCCCTGAAGTGCAGTTTCCTTCTGCGCCAACCTGTCGCCACCGGTGTCTCTAATAAACCAAAGTCTTTCCCTGCTGGGCCTCCAGGTGACACCTTTGGAACAGGTGAAAACCTTACGAGCAAGCTTTGGGGTTGCCATGCTGCACCGTGTACAAAAGGGCTCCCTGGTTCCTGCCAACCTCAGCAGGGGGAAGCCCCAGGGCCCAGGCCTTGTCTTGTCATCTCAAGACAAACATGCTGCTCCCTCCCTCTGTGACTGTTGCTATTCCCACTCCACCCTGAGCCTGAACCGCTGCCCTCCCCGCACCTCCTGCCCATGCCCTGTTTTGGCTCTGCCCCCACTCCTGCAACACTTAGCACTCCTCCGTCTCCAGGCCACAGCCCGCAGGAATGTGGCAAACCCATCTAGCAGTCTCAGCACACAGTAGGTAACTGGCATGTAGTAGGGTGCTCAAGCATGCACACGTTAGAGCAGGGAGGGAGGGGCCCAGGGAAAGCAGAGGGACCCTGCAGGTGGAAAGAGCCAATTAGAGCAACCCCAACACACCCGACCCTGCCTCACCTGTCTGCAGGCAGCAGTCAGCCTTGCCCATTGACTCCATTAGCAAATGCACTGGTGTCACCATGACAACAGGCCTGAGACATTTGGGGAGGGCTGGGCACTCCTCTTCCAGCTCTACACTCAGGAGCACTGGATCTCCGGCAGAAGCCACATGGGTTGGAAGAAGGAGAGCCCCAGTCTCCCCTGAAAGAAGGCAGCGCCAATCCTCTGAGGGCTGGGGCAGTCAGTCACCCACTAGGCTGTGACAAAGAGAGCCAGTGTTCACATGCTCTGGACTCAGGGAAGTCAAAGAAAAGCCCTCAGCTATCCCAATCTGCCAGGTCAGCAATAAGAAATAGAAGAAAACAGATTTGGCAATGTCCAAAGGGTATTAAATATTCATCCTGACTACCCATCAGTAAGATCCCAGCTGAATACACCCTCTGACAAGTCGGCTTTCTACCACCGGAGGCTGGCCTCCTGGAAGCTTGTTTATTGCTTTGTCGATTTTAATGTACAATATTTAATAGCCAGACCAAGATATGGTCGTAAACATTTGGAAAATGAGTGCTGACATTTTCCTTATTGCTTCTGTATTTAGGGATGTATCATCGGAGGGTGTTTTTGAGCTAAAAAAAAAAAAAAAATCAGAAGGAAGCAAGGTGATGCTTCACAAAGAAAAGAGGTAAGAACTGATTAAGAACTAAGAATGGAAAATGTTCATCTGGCTAAACGTCCTGCCTAAACGCCCCTCAGGGGTCACACTAGGCAATCAATGGAATCAGACTAAGCTAAACCAACAATACAACGCCAGTGATGTCATTCCCTGAAGACTTCCTTGGGGACGTGCCTAGCCACAGAAAGCAAGCATATGGAGTGGCCAACAGAGATCCACACCCAGAGAGCTTGATGAATACTGTTATGCGGTCTGGATCAGCAGGTGGCTCTCGCAGGGACCGGTCTGGGGCCCAGACCACAAAGAGCCTTGCTGGGAGAAATGACATCACAGCAGTGGAAGGCTGATGACAGATGGGCCAGCCTGGGTGAATCGACAGTACCTGGGTCTCTGCTTGATTCTGTTATAGTACGAATGTTCAACCACATCCACTTTAAGGGGTGGGGTAGGGACTGTTTCTCTGGAAAACGCCAGAACACAGGGCTAAGAACCCATGCTTTAGAGGCAAGGTATGCAGGGCGAGTGGAAAGCAGAGGCCAGCACTGCCCCTGAGCTCTGGTATCCTCGAGTCACAGAGCCACCTTGTGGCAGAAGTGAGAAGAAATGAAGGCGTCAGAAGAGGCACCAGGGAAACGTCGCCACCAGTAAGCTGTGTCTTGAGGAACCTCCGAGGGCTCTGTGAGCCTAATTCCAAAAGCCAAATGTAAGGACTTGCTAAAGGGGATTAAGCACTCAGGGATGGTGAACCAGAGCGAGGGGACACTGACTAACAGTACATGGTCCCAAAGGGGCTGCCTGAGAAGAAACACGAACTGCCTAGAAATACCATAATACAATAAAGGTAAGATCTCGGACTCCGGAGTACGAGTCACTAGGCAATTTATGTGGCTGTCAGTGTCTTCACCTGTAAAATGGGTGAAACAGTCCCACTCACGGCCTTGCATGGATTAAGTAAAGAACTATGTTACCACGCACAAAGCATTCAGGGTGGTGATGGACACACGAGAAACCCTCCGTGAATGCCAGCTGTTATTGTTGTGCCCACCAGAAGCACTAGTCCGAGACTCCGCCACATGATCAATCGACAAGGAGAAACCTCTCTAAACAACACCATGAACTGAATGCAGAAAGACTCGTTTCTGATTGCATAGACTTTAAAAAGGTCAGTCAATTGCTCAGTTGCTTTTTTGTGTATGTCAATTAATACGATTTATTTGTTATCATGTTTAATTTCTTTTTTTAAATTTTATTTTGAAGATGTGGGGTTCGGTTCAGGATCAGAGCAATACGTGGTCACCGTACAGGTAAAGTTTGGGCCTCCTTTTGGTCCCCACTTCGCCTGGTTTGAGATCAGGTACCCTTATCGATGTGATGTGCCCCCCGGATTGCTTTTTATAAAATAAGGCACGCCTGGATTCACATCCCAACTTCGCCACTCATGAGGTTATCTGCAAGTTAGACTGTCTCTGAGCCTCTGATATGTCATTTGCAAAATGGGAAAGCAGTGCCTTCTTCCCAGGGTTGCAGGTGGGATATTAAGTGAGCGGATTTACACTAAGTGTCCAATACAATCTCCAGCACATAATCAGCCATCATGTATTTTTCTACTTCCATTTTCCCCAAATGAAAGCACCAGCACCAATCAGAGTATGTAGGAAAAAGAGTAAAAACGAATATGAAGCTCTTTGGAAGGTATTAAGTGCTAAGTGCATAAATATTTAATCAAGGAGAGACAGTAACACTTAGGGAGATGCACTCTCCCTGGTGTCTTGACCGCTCTCCGGGAGTGGTGTGTGGCTGCAAGCACCTACTTCTGCTCTTTCCAGCTTCCGGAGGGCCATGGGAGTGCATCACTGTGCACCCTGAAGCAGAGACCTCATAACAGCCTGAAGACCATGACGCTGGTAAGTGTCCCAGGTCAACCACCATTCTCATCTCTTCTTTTTTTTTAAAGTCAGAGTCTTACTCCATTGCCCAGGCTGGAATCTGTGGCACGTTCACACCAGCATCGACCTGCTAGGCTCTGGCAATCCTTCCTCCTCAGTCTTCCAAGTAGCTGGAACTAAACACACGTGAACCACACCTGGCCAATTTTTTATTTATTGTAGAAACAAAGGTCTTGCCAAGTTGTCTGGGCTGGTCTCTAACTCGTGGGTTCAGGCAATCCACTCGCCTCAACTTCCCAAAGTGCAGGGATGACAGGCCGAGCCACTGAGCCTGGCCCACTGTTCTCATCTTACAGTGAAAATGCAACAGGACCCAGCTCAAGATACACAAGGCCGGGCAGGGTGGCTCACTCCGGTAATCCCAGCACTTGGAGAGGCCAAGGAGGGAGGATTACTTGAGTTCAGGAGCTCGAGACCAGCCTTGGCAACAAAGTGAGACCTCGTCTCTACAAAAAATTTTCAAAAAATCAGCCAGGGGTGATGGTGCGTGCCTGCAGTAACAGCTACTTGGGAGGCTGAGGTGGAAGGATCTCCTGAGCCTAGGCAGTTGAGGCTGCGGTGAGCCTTGATCGTTGCACTGCACTCCTGCCTGGGTGACAGACTGAGACCCCAACTCAAAAAAAGATACACAAGACGGCTGGGCTCGGTGGCTCAGCCTGTCATCCCGTGCCTTTGGGAGGCTGATGTGAGTGGACTGCCTGAGCCCACGGGTTCAAGACCCGCCTGGGCAGCGAGACCTCATCTCTACAATAAATCAAAAAATTAGCCAGGCGTGGTAGCGCGCGCCTGTAATTCCGGTTCCTCGGAAGGCTGAGGCGGAAGGATTGCCGGAGCCCAGCGGGTCGAGGCTGCGGTGGCCGGGAACGGCCGCTGCGCTCCAGTCTGGGCGACAGAGTGAGACTCCAACTCTAAAAAAAAAAGATACCCAAGACATGCCGATAGTCCTTGGGAAATCTCCTGAGTCTCCCAACTCTCCAGCTACCCTCGAGGCAATAGCATGGTATCACGGAAAACGGAGCTGTATGAAGTCCCAGAGACCTGGGCTCCGATCTAGCTCCAGTCTCGGTGTTGCCACTCGATTAGCTGGTTTGCCTCCTTCAAGGCTCCCGACCACTTTGAACCTCGTTTCCTCATTAGCAAAATGGGGATACAAACATCAACATTATTTGTCTGTCGAATAAATTTAAAAAGAAACCCGAAGTAAAGCAATAAGCATGGAGTCCGGCACCCAAGAGGTTCCTCATACATTTTTCTGTCCCTGTCTGCCTCTGGTGACACCATGAATTAATCAGAACTCAAA
The DNA here is from genome assembly GCF_000164805.1 of Carlito syrichta. Classification (NCBI taxonomy): domain Eukaryota; kingdom Metazoa; phylum Chordata; class Mammalia; order Primates; family Tarsiidae; genus Carlito; species Carlito syrichta. Next base: position 78,638 of record NW_007079723.1, on the reverse strand, counting down.
TAATTAGCGCCTTCAACGAGCTCATTCTGGATTCTCCCCTTAGGCACTCCAGCCTTCCATTCCAAGTAGTGACAGAAACCGGCAAACAGCAGGAATTTGTTTAAAAAGGCAATGTCTGGCAAGGTCTTGGGGACAGCATGGCCTCCACCTTCTACAGTGCAGGACCACGTGACAGGCCCCGCTGCCCAGAATGCTGACCTTGAGAGCCAGAGGAGACGACAGAAGGTGCAATTACGATCCTAACGCCCCTTCAGTGCGGCAGGCAAGGGTACCCACCACAAGGGTTCACACAAAATGGGGTCTCTGTGTAACCCTCCATTAACCTGGAAATCCACTTAAGCAAAACAGCCTCCTTCCTGAGCGTCCTGTTGGTCCAAGTTTCAGCTCTAATTGGCCGAGAGACCATCACATCGTTTATACAACTCGTCTGTTCCAAATCCGGTGCAGAACAGGACCCCATTATGGGGCTAGAAGAGGTGAAGGAAAAACTCAGAGCGAGGTTGCCATTATTTAGGCTCACATTGCTGGAAACAGCCCTGCAGCCACTGACAGGAGTCCAGCAGGCCAGGTTGGGCACTGACTGTGGCTGTTAGTGGGAAGAAAAATCCTTCCTGCAAGGCGTTCAAGTCATCTTTGCAAAGTCGAGTCCCTGCGCCGGTGCCTGCTCTAGCCTGGGCATGGGCTGGACAATGGGAAGGATGCAGGGGCCTACTACCTGGGCTCCACCCTCCGCCAGCTTTTAACATGGCTGGAGGCAAGGACAGACAGAAGAAAGGTGTAAGAGCCTCACATACTTAACTGTTCCTGTGTATCAGCACAAGAGTCCGATGATGCGAGTGTTTGCAGAAAACCGCATTGACTAATGCTTCCCACATTAATGCAGCCTTATCTCTCGCTTTGAGAGAGACTCAGCCTCCACAGGAGAAAGGAGCTCCAACTCGGCACCCCTGGACAGGGCCTGGGTGCAGGAAACAGTGTGAGAGAAAGACGCCCGGGGTTCCAATTCTGGCCATGCAACCTTAGGCTCATCACCTAAATCTTTCCTGGTGTTCTGGAATTCTAAGAAAACAACCAGCACAACCCAAGGCAGATGCTCAAGAAGGGTCCATCATCTTCCCTCTCTCCTCAGAGCTTCCTTGTCTGTAGACGGGGGACCAGGAAAACCTTTTCCATAACTGTCATGAGGATTCTAGGAGATGAGGTCAACTAAAGAGGGGGGCTTTCTGTAAAACAACTGGCCTGTGCACCTCATAAACGGCAGTGTCTTCACACACACACACACACACACACACACGCACACGCACACACAACGCATGCAGAGCTAGGGAATTGCTCTAGATTAAAGGAGACTAAAAAGACAGGACAACTGGATGCAGTATGTGATCCCTGACTGGGTGCTGGGTTGGAAGAAGGAAAAAAAAAAACCTCTGAAGAGCACGACTGGGACAACTAGGGGAAAAAAGGAAGGAACTAGGACCACACTGATGTGAAACTCCCAGAGTCTGACAGTGATGCAGTGTGTGGGCAGGACAGCGTCCTGTCCTTAGGTATCACATGCTGGTATTCAGAGGAAGGTGACCTGATGTCCACAACCTAGCCTCCAGTGGTTCAAAAACAACAACAAAAATACCCACAGAGGGAGAAAACACATGTGGGAAGACCTCGCCCAACTGGCCATCAAGGAAAGGAATGCAAGTGTTCCCTGCACGAGTCTGGCGACTTCCTGTTGGCTTGAAATTTCTTGAAACAAAGCAGCAGCACCAAGCGCGCCATCACACCTTCCACCCCGCCCCCCTCTCACCGTGCAGCGTGAGCATGCATCCCACCGGCCTTCAAGCCACCGCACTCACCTGGCTGCAGCACCCGGATCTCCAGCAGGTTGGAGGTCCTTTCTGCCAGCCGTGTCCAGGTGTCGTTGTAGTTCTTCCGCCACAGCTCCGCCACACACTGGTACTTGCCCGCCTCTGTGTCACTGGCGCGGCTGATGCTCAGGCGGACGTTGTTGCTGGACTCCGCCTTCTCGATGGCAGTTCGGGTCCGGAAGCTGGAGGACCTGTCCCCCCACTGGACGCCTCCGTCCCGGGTGAACGTCACCAGGTCATGGAACTCGATGGTGCCCACCGGCTGGAACCGCCACGTCACCGACACGGGGACACGCCCGGGGTAATGGGGTTTGATGATGCACTGCAAATCAAAGGAGTCGCTGTAGGTCACCCCTGGAGTCCGGGAGATGGCTGTGACCGCGAAGCCCGTTTCTGGGGAGAGAGCAGAGGGACTCAACCAGAGGAGGCACTTGGCTTTCTCAGCACACGGTGGCGTCAGCAATGGGCAGCTGGCAAAACAGGGCACAGAGCACAAGCTTTGGGGTTTCTTTTTTGAGCTCTCAGGCGAGCGTTGATTTTAGTATTATGCAGAGGCCCAATCCCAACGGTTTATAAGACTCCGCGGAAAAAAGCCCATTGCACAGCCAGGCGTGGTGGCTCACGCCTGTAATCCTAGCACCTTGGAAGGCCAAGGCAGGAGGATCACTTGCGCCCAATATAGCAAGACCTCCAGCCTACAAAAAAATAAAAAGCATAAGCAGGGCGTGGGGGTGCACACCTGCAGTCCCAGCTACTTAGAGGCTAAGGCAGAAAGAGCACCCGGGACCAGGAGGTCGAGGCTGTGGTGTGCCGTGACTGTGCCACTGCGCTCCAGCCTGGGAGACAGAGCGAGACTCCTGACTCCAGAAAGAAAGAGGTCCACTGCAGTTCTCCCTGACCAGCTGTAGCCCAAACCTTTCCCAACAAACCCTTGTGTGGATGTACGTCTGATCCTCCCCTGGAATGAGACCCCAGCGGTCAGCGGTCCTCTCAGGGACTGGTTACATGTAAGCAGGGACACACTTAGACATCTTGGGATTCCATAAGAAACAAGAGAAAAGGCTCCAAAGCCAACGTCCTTTGTTACATGCGAGGCAGAGGAAACCCTCAGCCCTGAGACCTCCTTTTCCTGGTCCCCTAGTACAGCGGTCTCCAACCTTTTGGGCATAGGGACCAGAGTTAGGGAAGACAATTTTTCCACAGGCAGGGTGGGCGGGTATGCAGTCAGACTCATAGGGAGCATGCAATCGACATCCCTTGTGTGCGCTGTTCGCAGTAGGGTTCATGCCCTTACGAGCATTGAATGCTGCTGCCGATCTGAGAGAAGACAGAGCTCTGCCCACTCCTCGTTTTCTGTTGTGTGGCCTGGTTCCTAAGAGGCCATGGACTGGTAGCAGTCCACAGTCTGGAGGCTGGGGATCCCGATCCCTGTCCTAGTGCAAGGATGCCTGAGAAGAGGGGCAGAGGGGGCATCTAGTCCTCTTCCCACTTCCTGCACGAAATCCAGGGGCAAAAAGGCAAGTGAGGACCTCGGGGGAGGTATAGACAGCGGTCCTCAACTCAGGGTTTTGAGGTCTCCGTGGGGTGCGAGTCTTTCAGTGTTCCTTACTGAATGGGCTGCATCTCTAACCCCTAACACAGACGCCTCGGGATGAGGACCTCTGCCCAGAATTACTACTTGGGACGAACACCCCAGTGATCACCATAACACTACAGCAGCCAGTACTTACTAAGCACTACCTAGGTGCCAGGCACAATGCCAACTGGCTTCTTCCCACCACACCTCATGAAATCCCCCAAACAGCCCTATAGAACAGGTAGGCTTGTCATCTCCTTCTGCAAAAGTGGAAACTGAGGCACAGGAAGGTTGAATAAAGTGCCCGATATCAACCTCTAGTAAGTGAATGGCAGAGTCAGGCTCTGAACCTGCATGTTTAGGATTCCAGAAGCGTTTTTAGGTTGTTTTACCCCTGGCAAGCACAGCACAGCAGTTAAAGGCATGGACTCTGGAGTTGGCTGCCAAGACTTGGATACTTTCTAGCTGAGTGACATTAAACAAGTTACTTAACTTCTCTCTGTCTCTATGTCCCCATCTGTAAAATGGATACTTGTGAAGAGCTACTATTTGTGAAACACTTGGACTAGTACCTGACACATGAGATAGATTTTGTTAAATATATATTTTGTAGCCGGGCTCGGTGGCTCAGCCCGTAATCCCGCACCTTGGGAGGCTGAGGTGAATGGATTGCCTGAGCCCTCGGGTTCGAGCCCACCTGGGCAACTTGGTGAGACGTCATCTCTACAATAAATCAAAAATTAGCAGCTGGGCTCAGTGGCTCAGCCTGTAATCCCATGCCTTGGGAGGCTGAGGCGAGTGGATTACCTGAGCCCGCGGGTTCGAGACCCTCCTGGGCAACTTGGTGAGACCTCATCTCTACAATAAATCAAAAAATTAGAGCCGGGCTCGGTGGCTCAGCCTGTAATCCCACGCCTTTGAGAGGCTGAGGTGAGTGG
>NW_007079723.1:45831-74088 GCF_000164805.1 Carlito syrichta | reverse complement strand
GCGCCTGTAGTCCCAGCTACTCGTAAGGTTGAGGCGGAAGGATCGCCGGAGCCCAGCAGGTCGAGGCTGCGATGGCCGGGAGCAGCACTGCACTCCAGTCTAGGTGACAGAGTAAGACTCCAACTTAAAAAAAAAAATGTATTTTGTTAAAGAAACAAAATAGACATAAAGGAAAAATGCTTTAAACTCTATGTGAAAGACTGGTCATAGAATTAACTGTTTGGCTTTCTATAGGGAGGTTAAGTCAGAAAACAGGTAGATACAATTCGCTGAAAACTCTGGATTTCCTATTTGAATTTCATGAGCCATATCTATGCATCCTTTAAAAACAGTTTAAGCCACAGATGCCCATCTGTCAACATTAAGTGGCCGGGATGGTCACTTCTGCCCCTGAATATCATAGGTGTTACCATGAGAGTGGTGAAGGATGGAAACCTGGGGGCAGAACCCACATCAGGTGTTCCTTGGTCTCACACTTGAAGGGGAGAAAGCTTCTCCAAGCAAATGATTCCAGGCCTGACACGGGCATGCACTACAGTCACAGACTTCAATGTCCTCAAGCTGTCTCGAATGAATGATCATAATGGCCCCTGTGCTCTTGAGATCCGAACCTAATTATACCGATTTGAAAATCCGCATGTGTCACTGCTGTGTACTGAAAAAACAGCCTCAGTTAGTCCAGAGTGCCCTTCCATTGCTTCTTGGTCACCCCTCTGGGTGGCCTGAGTATGGCTCCAGCCAGAGGCGTCCTGGGGTAGAAGACAGGTGAGCAGAGCTGGCCCTAGGATCCTACGGCAGCGCCGCTCAGGGATCACTGGCTATGAGAACCACTGGAAATACAACGAGCGTGAAAAAACTCAGGGACAAACTGATGCTGTAAATTATTTCTAAGCCGGGCTCGGTGGCTCAGCCTGTAATCCCACACTTTGGGAGGCCGAGGTGAGTGGATTGCCTGAGCCCATGGGTTCGAGACCCGCCTGGACAATTTGGCAAGACCTCATCTCTATAATAGATCAAAAAATCAGCTGGGCATGGTAGCGCATGCCTGTAATTCTAGCTACTCAGAAGGCTGAAGCGGAAGGATCGCCGGAGTCCAGCAGGTCGAGGCTGCGGTGGCCAGGAGTGACCATTACACTCCAGTCTAGGTGACAGAGTGAGACTCCAACTAAAAAAAAAAAAAAATTATTTCTAGAGAAACAATCTCGACTAACTCTAACCACTCCTCAGACATTCCTAACCCACCAGGATGGGGAAAAACCAACAGTACTGGATGTCCAGAACTCCCCCGTCAACTTCCATCACCACAGGTCCACACTACTGCTGAAAACGGGCACAGGGACTGGGGTGATCAGGAAACTCAATCCCTGGAGGAAGGGCCTAAGACAGAAAATCTGAGCCTCAGTTTCCTTATAAAATAAGTGTCTCCCTCTTGGCTAGATGAGGACTCAAAGGGACAATTAAGTTTAAGCGCTTAGACTCAGCCTAAGTGCTAAATAAATAATGATGGGTGATTTTTCTGCCCTTGTCTGCCCACTCAGAAGGGCTGGGCCCCTGGGCAGCAGAGCAGAAGAGACATGTCATGGTGCTCGGTTGTTTTGCTCCCTGTCCTTCGGCCGAGTTGACAGTGGCCATATTCCTCTATGTGGGACCACTGCTCCTATGGGGTGGCCTCACTAACCAGGCTAGAAGTTGAATATCACCACTCCCCACCACACAGGAGTGGTAACAGCTCCCAGCTGATGTAAGCCTCCAGGGGCCCACCATCCATTGTGTGTTCCTTCAGCCCTCCTGGTATCACCAGAGTCCCTTAATTAAACCCTCTGGGGCCAGGCCCAGTGGCACATGCCTGCAATCCCAGCACTTTGGGAGGCTAAGGTGGGAGAATCGTTTGAGGGTGGATTCGAGACCAGCATGGGCAACACAGCGAGATCCCATCTCTAGAACAAATAAATAAGCCCTTTGGAAGGTACCGTCTGCCTCTTGCCAGAGCCCCGACTGCTGAAGGGATAAGGGGCCTGATGCCGGAGCGGCCGCCACAGCAGTGCCGCCACTCACTCACCGAGAGCCGTGATGGAGATGGGGGTGCTGGCCCGGCGTCCCCCCACGGTCTGCCACTCGCCATCCACCGCCTGCACCCATTCGGTCACGTGGCACTCGTACTGGCCCTCATCCTCCTTCCTGCTGTTGAAGATGCCCAGGCTGAACAAGTTGGGCTGCACCTGCTCCATCTGGATGCCCCCGAAGCTGCTGCGCTCCCAGTAGGACAAGCCCGGCTGCACGGTGCCATCCCGGTCCAGCCACATAATGTTGCTGCGGCGGTTCTGCCGGTCCACGAGCTGCCAGATGACAGAGAAGCGGCCCTGCGGCCTGCCCACTGTGCGGACGCTGCAGGAGAAGTGCAGATCCTCACCCTCGAGGATGACGCTGGCATTGCTGGCCACCTCCACGGAGATGCTGCTCTCTGGGAAGAGGGAGAAAGGGTCACACTGGGGCTTTCTGGTCTCCATGGCATGCGCCCTCCCCGCAGATGCAACAGAAATCATTAATCAGATACAGTGAGCCTCAGAGGATAGAAAGCACGGTGACGCTGCTGCAAGCCCTGGCTGGTTCTGGGTGCACTGCGCCCCGGATTTTAGATCTGATCATCTAGGATGCTCTTTGCTGTGTGCAGAGGATTGGGTTAATGGGGTTCCAAAACCTGAGACCAAATCAGAGCCTAAGAAATACAGCACAGTGACATGATGTTTAGGGCATAGAACAATTGATTGGGCAACCTACTCCACTGGAGTTTAGGGCTTTCCAAGTTGGATATTCAGCAAGGTGAATAACTCTAAAATCTGACTTCACAGTCAATTGTCGCACCATTCGGTGTTACAGCAGTCAAATAAAAGCTGCACATCCCAAACGTGCCATTTGAGGCCTTTAGGGCAATATTAGGAAGTAAAAAAACATGGCAGGAATTATTTGGAAGATAACATGTACTTAAGTGTAGATAATAATGGAGAGCGGATGGTCTAGAGTCTCAGAGTCTATGGGGAGGAAGCTTTCACGCTTTCATAAACACCAAGGGATAAACCACAGCCAGGAACCTGCCATTCACCACTCTCCTGTCCATTCAAGGTCAGCCCTGCGGTTCCTTGAAACCTTCCGCCAATCAACGTTTGGGATAAAGATTCCACTCTATCCTCTGATTCTCACTTAGCTATCTGACCTCACTCCATCAAATTATTTAAACTCTCAACACCTCAGTATTTTCTTCTGTAAAGCAGGCAGAGCGCTGCCTTCAATTGTAGAATTTTCTAGAGATAGAAAAGTAAATGAGACAATGTACACAGATTCACCTAGCACACAGCTGGTTTTCAAAAACTAGTCACCATGATCATGATTAATTTTACGATTCCCAATAACTCTGTTTTTATAAACATCATGGATAGCCTCATCTATTTTGATTATGCATGTATTATTTTGTATAATCATCTATACAGAGTTCCAAAGGCGCACGAATATTAAGGAACACAAAGTATTATAACAAATTTGGCTGCAATTTTCTGGGCACCACCCACATGAAAAATTCAGTAATTGTAAACCAATCAATCAAATCAAATTCCAGATTAAGAGGGCACACCCAATTATTGAAGGAATACACACACACCCACACACATAACAATGCATTTGAGCCGATCTTCTGTCCCCTTCTCCACCCAACAAGCAGAAACAAAGACAAGCGCTGAGTCTCCGTGTTAGCTCTTACTTCAGTGAATCTGCCTGCTACTCATTCTGAATTTGCTTGTTTCACGTGAAAAAAGGCCTGGGCAGGGCGAGGAATAGCCATTTTCCCAGAAGGGCAACCTCGTCCTCCAGGAGTTACAATAACACAATCCATGGAGATGATAAGATTCCCGAGAAGCCACCATCTATGACAGCCACTAGTGGTTAAGAACGTGGATTTGGGGACCTCCTAACTCTGTCATCTGAGGTTCTTCTTCTTTTTTTTTTAAACTAGGAGTCTCATTCTGTTGCCCAGGCTGGAGAGCAGTGGTGTGGTCACAGGTTGCTGCAGCCTTGACCTCCTGGGCTCAGGTGGTCCTTTCACCTCAGCCTCCTAAGTAGCTGAGACTACAGGTGCATGCCACGATGCCCAGTGAATTGTCTGATTTTACTGTAGAGATGAGGTCTCACTATGTTGCCGAGGCTGGTCTCAAACTCCTGGGCTCAAGTGGTCCTCCCACCCTGGCCTCCTAAAGGCGTGAGCCACCATACTTGGCCATTGGAGTTCTTACTTTACCTACCCATGCTCCAATTTCTCAGGTGCAAAATGGAGGCACTAATAGTGCCTACCTCTTAGGGTCATGACATTGAGAGGCTCAGATGAGGTAATTATTTTTCATCATCATTAATAACATTCCTCTTCATATTAAAGATTCATCCCCACTGTTATCAACGCAAAGAAAGGGATTAAAAGGGCAACTTCAGTATCAGGGGAGAAAAGCTTTGTGCTTGTCTTAAGCAGAAGACACTCCCACCCCCTCCTTGCAGGAAATCACTCCCATCCCCTACGGTCACCCCAGTGGACTCTGATGTAGATCCTAGCTTGTTTATGATAAGGGCTGCTGTTTGGTGCTCTGTGGCTTGAGCTAGCCGGAAAAGCCACACAGGGAGGATGTGGAGCTCCCAGAAGAAAAGCCTCTCTAGCAGCTGAGGCGAAGGTAAATACAGACCTGGTGCCCCACTGCCCACTAAGACTATTTACAAGGGTGACCAGGTCTGAGAAAAGGCCGCCACCAATCTAAAACTCTTTGGATTAAGTGAAAACTAGGACAGCATTAATGAGAATCCGCGTACATGTTCACAAATGAAATTTCAAATCAGGAGGCTGACAGGACAGCACAGGCTAAGTGCAGAGTGGTGGCTCTGGAGTTCGAAGCCCGTATTTCCCAGAGCAACGCAAGCTTAACACTAACTGGTCCACCAACTCCGCTGCTCCCTTGCGCGGTGCTCTGACTTCTTCATTCCCGGGACCAAGAGAACACTGGGCCTCCGCAGGGATGTGGGGGGGAGCGGAGGAGCCGATGATCCAGGCAGAAGCACTCTGGGCCCTTCGGGGCAAAGCGCCACAGAATCCAAGGCACTGTCCCCATTACCGGTGTGACTGCTGTTGTTCTTCGGGAGACTTACCCAAGTGGCCTTGGGGCAGGAGCTGGTGGTGCTGGGGGACTTTAACTACCCAGTTATCTGCTGGAAAAGCAATACAGCAGGCCACAGATCATCAAACAAGTTCTCGGAAGGGGGTGGGGGAAATCTTAGCACAAATGACACAGGAAGTAAACAGCATGGCTGCCCTTCTCTTGAGCCTTCCCAAACAGCGAGGAATTAGTTGCAGATTTAAAAGGAGAGAGTCTGTGTTAAGGCAAGACTTTCCAGACTGACAGGAAAGTAGTAAAGAGAGTGGGCATTCAATTCCATAATCGCAGTAGTACAAATATCCAGCAAGCACCTACTCTATGCAAAGCACCATGCAAGGCATTACAGGGGGAAAGAGTCTAAGAAACAAAAGAATTTCAAGAGAATCAGGTGTGTGTGTGTGTGTGTGTGTGTGTGTGTGTGTGTGTGTGTGTGTGTGCGTGTGCACACAGTTTTAAAAAAAATAATGATAAGCATGAAAGAAACAAGCTGGTGAGAAAAGAAAACAAGAGCGGCAAGACTCCTGTGGCTGTTTTTTACTTTGCTTTAAAGAGAAATACTTTAAATACATAAAATGTGTAAATAAAAACGCAAAGGAAATCATCACAACACTAAGAGAAAGAATAGTTTGAGCAGCTGAGAAGAGGTTAAAGGTTAGTTTTAAAACTTCACCCCTTGTTTAACATCAGAGCATCACAAGTTTTTTATTCTCTTTTTACTAAAGGCAGAACCATGAGAGAGAGTAGATTAATAAGAACATCCTGATTCTATGGATGTCTACACACAATGCGAGTGAGCACCGGTAGACTCTGGAATCCCTAGCCATGGCAGCTACCTACCCAGACGATGCCAGCTCTCATGGAGGCAGGGAGGCCACAAAGGCAGCCTCGGAAACCAGCTAAGCTTTACAAGGCTATGCTCCAGAAGACGTGAGAGATCCCATCCCAGACTTTTTTTTCGAGTCAGAGTCTCATTCTGTCACCCAGGCTGGAGCACAGTGGCACAATCATGGCTCACCGTAGCCTCAACCTCCTGGGCTCAGGCGATCCTTCTGCTCTCATAAGTAGCTGAGCACTTCAGGCATGTGCCACCACATCTGGCTAATTAAAAAAAAATTTTTTTTTTTTGTAGAGATAAGGTCTCACTAAGTTGCCCAGGCTGGTCTTGAACTCCTGGGCTCAAGCGATCCTCCCACCTCCGCCTCCCAAAGTGCTGGGATTATAGGCATGAGTCACCATGCCCAGCCCCATCCACTGACTTATAAAACTCAATTTCTACAGGGAAGAAACAATGAAGGAGATGCCAACCTTTATACCTGAGAAACCCAGACAGCAAATCCTTCTTAATAATACACTTTACAATTTAAAAATCCTCCCATAAAAGACCAACTCTCCTTAAGTGAGATTTCAAGACAGGTATCTACCCACTTCTTCTGGGACTTAATTCCCACACAGGAGCAGACAGCTTTCTGGGATTCCTGGTTTCCCTCCAAGCTGAGCTGGCACTGCTGGGATCTGCCCAGGCCCAGCTCCAGCCCACCACGCACCCGGGTCCTGAGGCTCTGCTGTCTGTGGGGCTGCTAGGCGCAGGCCATAGAGGGAAGAGAGGTTTCCCCTCCAGCTCTGCTTCAGCCCTCGAGATCCCCCGTCCGCCCTCCCATCACTCCCGCCACAGCTACTGTCTCTCCCCGCCTCTCCCAAGTGATGCTGAAAGAGCGCCTGTCTCCACTTACTGAGCGGGAGGACTATGATGGGGATGTTCTTGGGACGCTTGCTCTCCTTGTCGATGAACTCCCCGGTCACCGTCTTTTCTCGCTCCGTCACCCGACAGTTGTATTTCCCACTGTCTTCCTGGCGGAGGTGGTATATCTTCAGCACAAAGACACTGTCACTCTCTTTGGCCACTTTAAGCTGTCCCTTGGCTTCCCGGTGGGCGAATTCGCTGTTGAGGACGGGCACAGCGTTAGGCCCCATGCTGGCAATGAGCGAGCTATTGAAGGCCCAGGAGACAGCAAAGTAACGGTCAGGAACGTTCTGGGCCTCCAGAATGCATCTGAACTCCACCGGCTCACCCACCGTGTGCAGCCGCTTGTCCGTTTCCAGCCGAACGGTAAACTCTTTGTCTGAGAAAACAAACAACAAAATGGGCGGATGAGGGCCCTGGCTAATCACACCACACTAGCGAATTCCCAAGCCCCTTTTCCTTCTTTGAAATACTAACCACAGAGGAGGCACCACGCAATTATCCAACCAGATGCAGGTTATCCGAGGCCCCGTGACACCCTGGACTAGCACCGTGAGAATGCAAAGGTAGCTCATCCCAGACAATCGGAGGAGCTTGTTATCCCAGTTGAGACCAATCGGGTCAGCTCCAAGCTTAGGGTGCCCTAGACTAGACCCCCAGGGGTCAGGGAGGAAGTCCCAATAGCACTTAAGTGGCTCATGGCAAAGGTCTAGCCTTGATACATGCCCTAGAACTCTAAGCAACAGGATTACAAATATTTCCAGCAGATATTGGAAGACTTATCCCCCCAAGGGGTATGAGACAAAATTTACAGAACAGCTTAGTGCTGACCCAAATCCTAATAAATACTCATGGATGAATCTGGTGAAATATTTTCTCTACCCCCCATGTGAATGCTAGAAATAAGACAGGTAAAACAAACCCTAACCGAATTACACAGGAAAAACAAAAACGAATGTCTTTTCACTAGTCCACCACCTGCCAGATCAAATCTTTAGGCAGATGGGGTGGGAACGTGCCTTCTTCTGCCAAAACCAGACAACCTCTGAAATGGTCAAGGACCCAAGCACACTTCAACACGCTGGGTGTTGAACCAGGCATGAGGGGGCAAACGCAGAAGGGGTCATCACCACGAATGGCGTCACGGCACCCCATGTAATGGTGCACAGACTGTCAATCTCATGGGACAGTTATTGAGTCTCCTAGGCACCCAAGGCAGGACTGGGGGACAAAAAAAGCAGAGTTGAGGGTTAGAGACCGGAGCCGTGAACGCTGCTCAAATCCTTCCTCCACCCAGCTCCAGCTCTGTTTCTCTAAAGAGAACACCGAGGGGAAAGATCCCAGGACAGGGAGGTTTGAATTCCTCGTAGCTTCATCAACTCCAGCCTCGCCTGCCTCCCCTAGACTAGCACTTCTAACCTTTTACACTGTCGTCAAGACCTCGCGGCCAGACACAGGTGGCTCACACTGTAATCCCAGTACTTTGGGAGGCCGAGGCAGGAGGACTGCTTGAACCCAGGAGTTGGAGACCAGCCTGGGCAGCAAAACAAGACCTCATCTCTACAAGAATTTTTTTAAAACTTAGCTGGGTATGGTAAAGCATGTCTGTAGTCCCAGCTGCTCAGGAGGCTGAGGCTGAAGGATTGCCTGAGTCCAGGCGGTCGAGGTTGCAGTGAGCCATGATCGTACCACTGTACTCCAGCCTGAGGAACAGAGTCAGACCCCAACACACACACACACACACACAAAAGACCCTGCCCACGCACCCCCTATCCCACACCCTCTTCAAGCAGATGAGAGTCCTGTTTCCCTGAGAAGACAGGAATCACGAGGGAGCTGTGTCCACATTCCTCTAATGCAGCGCTAGCTCTGCTTTCATCGCCCGCCCCTCAGGTCCTCTAGTCCCTCCCCTGCTCCAAACACCCCTCCTCTCCAGTGACCTAACTCCTTCTCTCGTCACCCAAACTTCCTGACAGAGCAAACTATACCCAACACAATGCTCCAGGGGCCACCTCCCGTGGGCTAGATGGAGTGTGTTCAATCCATGTCTCTGAGGGGTCCGCCCACGAAACAAGGATTGAACACAGTCACATGGGACTGTGCTCACGCTATCTGCCGGACACTGGCTCTCAGGTCCACCAAGTTCCAGTCATTTATTGCCCAGCATCAATGATAGAGAGGCACTCCTTCCACAGAAAAGCCACTAGAGCCGGGCAAGGGGTGCTCCCGACCTCAGGCCTTCCCCACGTGCCCTGGGTGAGGCTGGCTGCAACTGGAGCTTTCTTCTCTTGGCAGCCAAAGACTGTCTCACCCCAGGGGGAGCCTCCCGTGGCTTAGTGACGCCTTCCCAATCCCAGGCTGAAAACACAAGATTTACGGTGTACCACCCGCCACTTTCTGCACAGTGATTTGCCCTTGGTTATACCTGGGCAATTACATCTCTAGAAATCAATCTATGCTTTGTCTAATACCCTTCCCCCTCCTCCACTCACTGAGAACTGGCCTCTGGCCCATCCTGGGCTTCACCGACTTGGCCAGTGTCATCAAGGATCCCTCCTACCCACCACCCCCATCCTAGCCAAAGGCTCTTCTCCAGCAGGCTGATACCTCTGCCCCCCGCCCCGGGGTCCCATCTTCCCTTCTGCTTCACGTGCCGCCCTGACCACTCCATCTCCTCCGCTCCCTCCGGCTGGGACCTGCTCCTCTGACTGCCTCTCACGGCCGCTGTTCTCCCGGCCCCTGGCCTACTTTCACCCCGTGGACTTTTCCCAGGCCCTCGTCCCCCAAGTTCAGCCTTTAACTGAGCTCCAGACCCCGTGTCTGAGTAGCCCTGGTCTCTTGACTTCAGACCCAGCAGGTTTAGCCAAGCTCCAGGCGGCCGCCATGAGGCTTCCCTTCTAAAAGCCTGACCTGACCGTGTCACTCCTGCTGAAGAGCCTCCATCTCTGCTCCGGCTGTCTGCGGCAGGGGTTTTCAGCCTTCACTAGGAAGAAGGTACAGAAGGGGCTTCCTTGATTCATACAAAATCTTTTGCTGCTCAATAGAGGAACGTTCTTTTGAAACAGGTGGGGAACACCGAGGCCCTCACCCACCTTCTCCCTGTACCCCTGGGCATGCACGCATGCCCATGAGGGCTACCACCCCCCGCCTCTTTAATCTCCAGCACCTCTGAGGGGCTCCCGTGGCTCCAAGAAGAACAGTTTGAAAACTCTTGGCCCAGGGTCAAGGCCAAGCTCCACATCGCAGCATCTAGGGCTCCGGGCTACCTTTCCTTTTCCTTCCCACTCTTCACATCCGGAACTCAGCCTCTCGTCATGTTTGACTTCTCTCAGCTTGCCAAACATATCAACAATTTTGAAGTTTTATATTTCTCTTCCTGCGGACTCCTCAAGCTTCAAAACTCACCTCAAGTGACCAGATTTATTGGTCTTCCTGGATGTGTCTTATCAAGCATCCCATCTAGGGAAAACTTACATTTGCAAGAACACTTCCTGTTTTCTGTGTTCTCAGAGCACTCTCTGCAACTGCTAGCACAGCACTTAGCATATTCGACTGGACCATTGGTTCTCAGGTCTGCAAGTACCCTAAGTGCAAGGAATGAGTGTTATTCATCTATGAATCCCCTGACGCCGAGCAGCACACCGTCCATGCTGTAGAGACTGGCTAAACATTCGAGGTGAACTGAGAGAGAGTAATGTCGGAGAGGCAGTCACTGAGCCTGAACAGCACAGAAACACAGGGAGAAGTCATCAACTTTTTTTTTTTTCATTTAGTTTTCTTTTTGCTGGCTTAGCCTGGATACATTTGCAGGATACTAATTCCAAATTGGTAAGATTAAATAAAGAAGATTAACTGATGCAACCTAATTTAAAAGCATTAAGACTCAAAATTTGGTCCAGACTTCTGAAGTTGATCTCAAAGCCACCCAGGAAGGGAAAGGATAAACGCAAAGTCCCTTCGATTGGTTTCTTCGTACTGGAAGATCCAGATGCTGATAAACGTCCTACAGAGCAGGTAAAGTGCTCCCCGTCCAGGAACCCAGCCCTTCTGGTAAAAGCTTTCACACCCATCAGGGGACTCATTTAAAGAACGTCTGGAGAATCATTTCTGCCCTAGAAGCTGCACCTGACAAAATGCAGACAGCAGAGGCATCACCTGGGAAGCATCCTGGAAATCCAGCTTCCAGGCCCCACCCCAGGAGCCTCTGGTACAGAACTTTTGGGATGAGGGCTCGGAATGTGTCCGGTACAGCGAGTCTGAAGCACTGCTCTGGAATGGCAAGGAACTATGCAAAGACCAAACAACTCCAGCAATGGGACAGGGAGTCCAAGCGGCAGGCCCTGAAGAGGGACCCCACCTGTACTCAGAGTTCCCAGCTTATCTCCCGCAAGCCACACCTCCACCGACCCCTCAGGACCACTGCAGCCCTCACCAGAAATGAGCTTCAACACCAGGAAAGGTTCCCAGGCCACGCAATACTCCTCAGTGACGACACAAACCTCCAGCCAAAGCTAAGAGGAAGGCACCAGTGAGGACCTGTCCCCCAGCCCTGCTGTCAGCTCTGGCCTGAAGGTTGGTGGGCCGGGGACCCTGGAGAGCAGATTCTGGGGCCGTGGGAGATGCCGAGAGAAGCCAGGGAGGATTTCTGCTCACCATGTCACCATCACTTTGCCCCAGTTCTAAACACATCTCTCAACTTCCTCAGGGACCTTTCTAGGCCTTCACTTGAGGAAACATCTACAAGTGGAACCTGGTCCCCTCAGACTCAGCTCATCCACATGCCCTGTGACTCTATCTGCACTCAGCACCCTCACCTGTCCAATGGAAACAGCACCACCTACTTACCTCACAGAACTTCTGCAGGATTGTGAAGTAATATGTGATAAGGCATCATGGAAATGATAAAAGATCACCCAAGAATATTACTGACATAAAAAATAATAACTGGCTGGGCTCGGTGGCTCAGCCTGTAATCCCGCGCCTTTGGGAGGCTAAGGTGAGTGGATAGCCTGAGCCCGCGGGTTCGAGACCCGCCTGGGCAGGCGAGACCTCATCTCTACAATAAATCACAAAAATTAGCTGGGCGTGGTAGCATGCGCCTGTAGTTCCAGCTACTTGAAAGGCTAAGGCGGAAGGATCGCCGGAGCCCAGCAGGTCAAGGCTGCGGTGGCCGGGAGCGGCCACTGAACTCCAGTCTGGGCGACAGTGAGACTGCAACTCAAAAATAATAATAACAATAATAATAATAATAATAATAATAATAACTGAAGCCAAAATTTCTCTAGTTCATAATTTTATACTTTGGATGGAAGGTTCAGTATCTTTTTTTTTTTTTGAGTTGGAGTCTCACTCTGTCGCCCAGACTGGAGTGCAGTGGCACGCTCCTGGCCACCACAGCCTCAACCTGCAGCTCTGGGGATCTTTCCGCCTCAGCCTTCCAAGTAGCCGGAACTACAGGCGCGCGCTACCACGCCCGGCTATTTTTTGATTTATTGTAGAGACGAGGGCTTGCCAAGTTGCCCAGGCGGGTGTCGAACCCGCGGGCTCAGGCAATCCACTCACCTCGGCCTCCCAAAGTGCTGGGATGACAGGCTGAGCCACCAAGCCCGGCCAGTATCTTAAATGTCTTCTACAAATGAAGCCAGGCTGATAACTGAAGAAGGCAACATCATCAAATGGGGTGGCAGCTGTGGCCAATAGAAATGGAAGGCCAGAGCCATGAGATACAAAGGTTTCTGTGAAATCTCCCAATTTTTGAAATGAGTTTCCAATGCAAGCAAATGTAAAACACCACGTAGGTTAAATAAAACATGTATCTAGGCAGCATTCAGTCTGTGCAGACCAGTTCGTGACCCCTGGAAGGTCAGGTCTTAGGTGGCCTGGGTGTTCCTGTGGCCACAGGCAGGACCATCAAGTTCACATGAAAACCTGCCGTCCTGTTAGAGGTGCCCAAAGGAGTCCCCACACCCTCCAGTGCCGGACAGCCTTTACCACCAGATAAAGAATAGGGACAAGAGCTCAGAGAGACTGACCAGTGGGCTGGACGTTGACGACGGCTCCATCAGAACGCTTTCGGGTCATGGCATACCACGACCCGTCCGGATCCTGGATCCACTCGGCAGCTTCGCAGTAGAACTCGCCCTGGTCGGAGGGCTGCAGGTGGAAGATGGTAAGCTGGAAGGTGGTCCTGTCCAGCTTGTCCAGCCGCACCTCCCCCAGGATCCGCCTCTGGGTGTATTCCATGCCAGAGTGAAGCTCAAAGTCTCGGCTCAGGGAGATGACCTCCACGGGCTTCTCGCCGCCTCTCTGCCGGAGCCAGGCCACAGACAAGTGGCTGTGCTGGACCGTCTCCGTGGCCACCTCACAAGTGAGCTCCAGGGGGTCCTGCTCTACTTTGTGCAGCGTCTGGGGCACAGCAGTGGTCTGCAGGGAGTCGGGGATCACTGCAACACAGAAATGTCCACAAGGTGCAGTCACAAAGCCGCAGAATCTGGGACTACTGGGGCTAAGCTCCCACGCCGCACAGCACTACTGCTACTGCGCCCCTGCCCCTAACAGAGTCAACCTTGAGTCATCGTTTTAGGCCAAACACATCCCCAAGCAACACACAAACAGCAAGAGCATTGTGACTGAGCCGGGTTCGGTGGCTCAGCTGTAATCTCGCACTTTGGGAGGCTGAGGTGAGTGGATTGCCTGAGCCTGCGGGTTCGAGACCTGCCTGGGCAACTTGGCAAGACCTCACCTCTACAATAAATCAAAAATCAGCCGGGTGTGGTAGCGCGCGTCTGTAGTTCCAGCTACTTGGAAGGCTGAGGCGGAAGGATTGCCGGAGCCCGGCAGGTCGAGGCTGCGGTGGCTGGGAATGGCCACTGCACTCCAGTCTGGGCGACAGAGTGAGACTCCAACTCAAAAAAAAAAAAAAAAGAGTATTCTGATTGGATTTGGATTGCATCTGGGGGGCATTTACCTGTTTGGTATTTTGAGAACATGTAGATAAAACGTCAGTTATATTTCATTTTATATAATAAATGAACTCCCTAAAAATAAACATTTTTAAGAAATAAGAAAGTTAAGAATAATTTTCATCCAGGCATGGTGGCTCATGTCTGTAATCCTATCACTTCGGGAAGCCAAGGCAGAGGATTGCTTGAACCCATTTATTCAAGACCAGCCTGGACAACATAGTGAGACCTCGTCTCTACACAAAATAAAATTTTTTTAAAAATTAGCCAAGCGTGGTGGCACACACCTGTAGTCCCAGCTACTCAGGAGGCTGAGGCAGGAAGATCACTTAAGCCCAGGAGGTCGAGGCTACAATGAGCTATAATCCTTGCCACTGCACTCCAGCCTGGGTGACAGAGTAAGACCCTGACTCTACAAAAGAATAATTTTATTTTAGGTTAAGTAAGATTTGTTGATTTTGGTATTGCTTTGATGCTTCACCTCTGACTGATATTCAAAAGAAAATGGTCCCTGGCCGGGCTCAGTGGCTCAGCCTGTAATCCCGCACCTTTGGGAGGCTGAAGTGAGTGGATTGCCTGAGCCCACGGGTTCGAGACCCGCCTGGGCAGCGAGACCTCGTCTCTACAATAAATCAAAAACTCAGCCAGGCGTGGTAGTGGCGACAGAGTGAGACTCCAACTCAAAAAAAAAAAAAAAAAAAATGGTCCCTGGAACTTTCCATTTAACATTCATTTCTATACAACTTCCTCATGTCCTCTCTTTTCCCCACACCCCACCATTCCCAATTTCTGCAGCAACGCACTGCCCCAGGAAGGCTACTTTCTTAAAAGAAAAAAAAATGTTGGTAGAGAAAGTCATTATCATCCTCTGTTTTTACTAAGTTTAATTGCATGTAATTCACCGGTCAAAGTGACACACACTGGAAGGAAGCCAGTCTAGAAAGATTCAGGCAAGAGAAGACATTTCCCCTGTGGTCCCTTGGTCAGAATTGTACCCTGATCCTTACATCTTTCTGGAGATTAAACAGCACCACCTCTCTGTCTAATGAGGGCACCCCAGTCACAACTAGTGTGTGTTTTCTCCCTGTACTCACCCAGGATTGGGTTTTTAAAGGCCTCCTGCTGGGACACAGACTTGTTAGAGAAAGGAAAAGGAATATATTTATATTGATAAAGCATAGTATTTATATTAATAAAATAATTAGCAACACCCCCTGCTTCACTGTGATAATAAAAACTAAAAATGAAGACTTGGGCAGAGAAACAGAACAGCCTTGATGCGGTTAGCCCTTGGACAGTGGCAAACACTGTGGCCAGCACTGTGCACACTGAGAGCTCCCCATTCCCTCTTCCTCGAGCTTTCCCATCATTCAAGGAGCACAAGGGAGATACCCAGTTCACCCAGTTCCTTACTCATGGAGCCAAGGAACCACAAAGGCGCTCGAGGTCTCAGTGAGGACCTGCAGCTGCACTTCTCTCCTGGCTCAGCAGCGCCCTTGCATCTCGGAGCCTGTCCAAAGGTCATCCCTCTGAGAGGTTTCACCTCTCTGGGCTGACGTCAGGCTTCCCGTTCCTCACCTTTCCTTCAGATCATCAACCACAAATGTCTCTGTCTTATAGTTTCATATCCCTTTTTATCAGCTAGAGGGTTAGGATTAGTTAACGCTCTGCAAAATTCTTAACATCTGCATTAGATTTTTTTTTTTTAAGAAAGAATAGGGAAGCCGGGCTCGGTGGCTCAGGCTGTAATCCCATGCCTTGGGAGGCTGAAGTGAGTGGACTGCCTGAGCCCGCGGGTTCAAGACCCGCCTGGGCAACTTGGTGAGACCTCATCTCTACAATAAATAAAAAAATTAGCTGGGCGTGGTAACGCGCGCCTGTAGTTCCAGCTACTTGGAAGGCTGAGGCGGAAGGATTGCCAGAGCCCCAGCAGGTCGAGGATCCCAGCCACTGCACTCCAGTCTGGGCGACCGAGTGAGACTCCAACTCAAAAAAAAAAAAAAAAAAGAAAGACAGAGTGTCTTACTCTATCAACCACACTGAAGTATAAGGAGGGGACCCCCAAAAACCAAGAATTTATTTACCAAAAATTGTGTATTTATTCTTACATGTTTAAACTTCAGTCACCTTCAAAGTATTCTCTGCTTAATGCAATACACCTAATAAGATGCTTTTGCCATTGCTCAAAACAGTTTCTGAACTTGTTAATTTTGATTCCTTTTAGTGCTTCTGCCACTTTTTGTTTCACCTCCTCCAGTCGGCTAAACATTTCCCCTTGAGGACTTTATTCATCGGAAAACAAAAACAAAAACAAAAACATTGCTCGGGGCAAGTTCAGGTGAATAGGGAAGATGGGACAAACCTGCTGAACACTCAGCATGGGCAGGTACATTGTCACGGTGAAGGAACCAATCACCTATTTGCCACAACTTGAGACATTTCTTCCGCAAATCACGACGGAACCTTCTCAAAACTTCCAGATGAAAACGTTGGTTGATCATTTGATCCGGGAGAACAAATTCCGAGTGTACTACAAGGGGCCCGCCATCCAAAAGATAATTCCGGATTTTGGGGGCCCCCTTGTAAAGTGGCACAATCATAGCTCACTGTAACTCTGAACTCCTGGGCTCAAGCGATCTCCCTCCTTGGTCTCCCAAAGCACTGGTATTACAGGCATGAGACACTAACTCCAGCCTAGTTCTTTTTGACATTTCAGCCTCAACCTTCTATTATTTATGTGTGAACATGTGAAATTTTGTCCTTTATGCTATCTGTTGAACTCTAAAATATTCGGGGAGTTTTAAGGTTTGTTTGGGGTGTTTTTGAGTCAGAGTCTCACTCTGTCACCCAGGTTGGATTGCAGTGGCACACTCACGGCTACCGCAGCCTCAACCTGCTGGGCTCAGGGGACCCTTCCGCCTCAGCCTTCTAAGTAGGTGTAACTACAGGTATGTACCACCTCGCCCGGCTAATTTTTTGATTTATTGAAGAGACAAGGTCTCGCCAAGTTGCCCAGGCTGGTCTCGAACACCTGGACTCAGGCAATCCTTTGCCTCCGCCTCCTAAAGTGCTGGAATTACAGGTTTGAGCCACTGCGCCCAGCGCTTTTTTTTAAAGTCAAATATATGATATAAAACCAAGGTGCAGTGAGTCGGGCCAGACCTGGCCGTACAGACCAGCCTCTCCTTACCCACAAGGTTCATCTTGGCACTGTAACTCCCAAAGTAGCGCTCGTCGGTGTTGGGCGTGTGGCACTCGTACTCCCCGGCATCCCGGGCCTGGAGATCCATGAGGTGCAGTAAGGCCGAGTGTCCTTGGACCCTTTCCACGTAGATCTTCCCACTGCGCACACGCTGCGTGTAGATGGCGTAGGGGAAGGAGGAGTCCACGGTGCTGACGATCTGCACCTCTCGCTCCGGGGCGGAGGGCAGGTAGATGGACCACTGGAAATTCTGCTCGGAAGGGCCCTGGTAGCCACTCACGTTGCACCAGATGGTGATGTGGGAGCCCTCCATGCGGTACAAGGGTCCTTCCTGGACAGTGACCTGCCGCTGTGCGGACACCACACCTGCAAGGGAGAGAGACACACAAGACACGCTCACTTGTTTCTCAGACCAAAAGGCAAAACAGGCAGCCATCTCCAAAGGATTTGCTATTTGTGCGACATGAGGATAATATAAATAGCTTCCTGGCCCTTTCAGAGGCGCTCTGTGATTTATAAATATTAATTAAAACACTCTGTGGTAAAGGGCTGTCCTTAATTTACATATATGGGAATTTGATCGCGCAAAGACATGGTTTTGTTACTTATTCAACAGCTGACCCTTGGGAATTTCATTCAGTCCCTCTGTTTGTCATCTGTGTGGCAGTTTTATAGCTATTTATTAATGCTGTTTATAAAGTTTTTAATAAAATGAGCAGGGAAAGTTGAATCCTTGGCACAAATTCGCAGGAAAACAAATAAAAGCAACCATCTTGCAATACGGCTGGAATTAAACACCCCTTCCTTGATCTGAGTGCTGAGAGTCCTGGAAGCATCCTTTCTGGGGGGTTGCACCCTCCACTTTCAGACGCAGTGACCCCCTCACCCCATCCCAAGGAGCGGTCCTCAAGGTTCTCTTCCGTCCACTTACGGCCAGAGGCAGTGGAGGCAGAGCTGAGCTCCTGCAGGCTGCACACACGAATATCAACGTGAGGGAGAGGCTGAAGCAGACCCCCTCCTGCCCAGAACCTCACACACTGACAAAGGAGGACACTGACAGGCACCGCTAACCCTGTGACAAGGACAGGCAGGCTGCCCCTGGGGCCGCCACCCCCATTCCCGCACGGAGCCCCTGCCTTCGGGCTGGGATGTGGCTCTCAAGGTCATTTCCGCCTGCCTTCTCCGCGCTCCTCTCAGCGTGGCATGGTGAGCTTTAATTTCTCATTTCATGCCAGCTCAACGCGGACTGTGTCCGAGCCACTCAGAGGTGGGAGGGGCACCGCCCTCTGCCCTCCCGCTTGGCAGCGGCCAGGCACTGCCAGTGGTGAAAAGAGCAGGTGAGTTCTAGCGGCATCTCTGCCACCAGTTAGAACTGGCTATGTCATCTCAGATAAGCTGCCTCTCCTCTCCAGACCTTGACCTCACCTATCAGATGATTTCCAAGAAGGCTCTGGAGAGGACTAGCATGTGTTCCACTGCTGGTTTTGTCACTTATTAGCCGTGACCTTGGCTTCATTACTGAACTTCTCTGAGACTCAGTTGCCCCACCTGAAAGATGCAGATAATGTGTGCCTCCAAGAGTTACTGACAAGATTTACAAGACAATATCTATAACGCCCTAGCACAGGGCTTAGCCCACAGTCAGTTCTTAATAAAAGGCAGCTGGCCAAGACTCCTTCTGGCCAGAACATTCTGTGGCTCTGGATCCTCAGGGGACAGGGTCTGGTCAGCGATTGCTCAAGGACATTTCATCGGCCTCTTGACAATGACACCACCTCTGGGCCTCCCACCTCCACCCACAGCTGCAGCCCACTCCCGTGAAAACTTCCCTTTCTCCCGAAATGGGAATAGCAGCTGCCCTGGCATAAACCTATCTCAAGTGGCTCCAGCCAGCGAACAGCTGGACAGTTCAAATACTAGTGGGATGCAGCTCTCAGCCCAGCCCGGGGGCAGCTGTGCCTTGAAGCAAACAGATGGAATCTGCAAGATGACAGACCTCAAAACGGCCCATCCAGGAAAAGGCCTACGGCTTACAAACGTGTATGGGATCTTTTCTCCCCGACAAAATCTTCCCCAGAACCCCATCTTGCTTTCAGCAGATGCATAAAAAATGGGCACGGGTAGGCAGTCCATCAATACAACAAGGTGGGATGTGAATTTCATTGGTACATTCTGGTGGATGGCATCAGCTGCTGTATGTAAAGTCACCGAGAAGGCAACGCACTGGTAATTTTCAGAATGTGAAAATGTGGCATCCTCTATTTATGGCAACGAAAAATACACAGTCATCCACCACATGATGACATTTCCGTCAATGATAGACCACACATGCAACGGTGTCCCAAAGATTTTGAGGGGTATTTACAGAAATCTGATCTGTGGCCCTTGATATTGGCATCACAGATCAAGTAGGGAAATGACTGCTATTCCATCCTGGCGCTGGGATGTTTGGTTTTCCGCGTGAAAATATATAAATAAAAATATATACACCATCTAGGTTTGTGGGCACTCTATGAGGTTCACACAATGACAAAATGCCTAAAGATGCATTTCTCAGAACATACCCCCATCATTAAGTGGCACATGACTGTATACACACACACAGTGACATATGAATCAAATGTCCACATACTCCTGAAACACAGAACGCTGAAAACAACTTAACTACGTGCGTAGCATTTAGGTTCCCTGTGCATTGCAATGCCCTGTGACAGAGCTGCTATCACCACTCCCCACCCCCTGCAAAGAAGGCTTCCTTTCAGGACTATTTCTCAAGCCTGAATAGAATCACCTGAGGAGCTTTAAGAAATAACAGTGCCTGGGCCCCACCTGATATAACTGGTCTGATGTGCAGCCTAGACATCAGGATTTTCTTCTTTTCTTTTTGAAGAGACAGGTTCTTACCCTGTCACCCAGGCTGAAGTGCAATGGCGCGACCACAGTTCACTGCAGCCTCAACCTCCTGGGCTCAAGTGATCCACCTGCCTCAGCCTCCTAAGTGGCTGGGACTACAGGCGTGTGCCACCATGTCTGCCTAATATTATTTTTTGTAGTGACAGGGGCTCCCTACATTGTCCAGGCTGGTCCTCAAACTCCTAGTCTCAAGCGATCCTCCTGCCTTGGCCTCCCAAAGTGCTGGGTTTATAGGCATGAGCTACATTGTGCCCGGCTGGCATTAGGATTTTTAAAAGCTCCTCAGATGATTCAGATTGAGTATAGCAAAGTCAAGAACTGTTATTTTAAACCGTCTCTACCTACATGGTGCCAGCCAGTGCCCAAATGAAAGAACATACCCTAACTTAGGGCTCTCGATAGCCTTAAGCTTCTCTCTTCTACAGAGACTGCAATGATTTGGGTCAAGAAAGTTTTGGCCAGATGTGGTGGCTCATACCTGTAAATCCCGGCACTTTGGGAGGCCAAGGCAGGAGGATTGCTTGAGACCAGCCTAGGCAACATAACAAGACCTCATCTCTACAAAAAATAAATAAAACTAGCCAGGTGTGGTGCCACATGCCTGTAGTCTCAGCTGCTTGGGAGGCTGAGGCGGGAGGATCACTTGAACCCAGGAGGTCGAGGTGGTGGTGAGCCTGGCACTCCAGTCTGGGTGCTAGAGTGGGAGGGAGGGAGGGAGGGAGGGAAGGCAGGCAGGCAGGCAGGCAGGCAGGCAGGCAGGCTACTCCTGTAGTCTTCCCCTGTGCAAAAGAAAGCAGCTCAGACCCATCAGATACTGACTACTGGGAGGCAATAATGTTTAACCAAGATGCACTGTATTTACAGACTCCATAAAAGCACTTGATCAGTGGATCATACATATACCTGGCCCCCAAAAGGTAAACAGTGTTAAGAGGCCTGAATAAGCCAGGGCAGCAGGGTCAAAACAAGTTGTCTAGGCCGGAAGCAGGTTATAAACCGCCCTGCTGTTTGTAAAAGTTGGACCGTACTTTAACCGTACACATTCAGCTGCACTTGTTTATTAAGTATCTCCTTAATTTCCTTCTGCCCCACAAAGGGCCTCTGACCCCTGAAAATAATGCTACTCTTAGGAAGTGGCTCTCAACACAGAAATCAAAGTTTCTTCTCAGCAGTTTCATTCCCCACACGCCACCCTCCCCGTGCTTTCTGGCAGGACTGCCCTGCCGTGCAGACCCTGTGGCCTTCAAATAGCCCCAGGTCCTCAACTCTGACCAAGTATCCTCTGGCCTCCACGGACCAACCCATCCTCCCACCCAGCCTAGGCTCCTTCCAGGCAAGGAACACTTTTTTTTTTTTTAAATAACTTTTTAAACTTTAGACATTCTGTACCCTTTGAATACTTAACAATAAGCAAATATAACTTCTGTGATTTATAAAAAGAGAGAGAAAAGTATTGTGTATAACAGTATAGAAAGGACTCGAGGCTGGGTGCGCTGGCTCATGCCTATAATCCCAGCACTTTGAAAGCCTGAGCTTGGTGGGAGGATTGCTTGAGGCCAGGAGTGGCAGTGAGCCTCAAACTCCTGAGAGTCTTTTGAAATGTATGGACGTCTTTCCCAGAAGAACACACATGCGCATGTAACCGTTTTGCATTCACTCTTAGGGCCTGAAGGTATCTATATTAGTTATATGTTGGCGTAAAACAAAGACCAGCCTGGGCAACACAGCAAGACCCCACCTCTACAAAAATAAGGAAGGGGGATTGCTTGAGCCCAGATGTTTGAGACTGCAGTGATCCGTGATCGTGCCACTGTACTCCAGCCTGGGCAACAGAGTGAGACCTCGACTGAAAAAACAAAAAGAAAGAACTAGAAAGAAAATACTGGGTGAGAGGGATGGCAAGTGATTTTTATTTTCTTCTTTATATTGTTCTCTCTCTCCCAGTCCTCTGCGATGAGTATGCATGTTTTAAAACTAGAAAAAAAATTTAACCCCAAATAAAAATAATGCATAATTGTTACATACAATCTCATTTGTATTCACTACCGTAATATAATTAAAAATATATCCATTTGGTCTTTGCTCCCAGTTCCTGACACGAAGCTCCTTAGAATTTCTGGAGTGATGAGAGCTGCCTTTTGTCATGTCTAAGGAGACCATTTGGCCATGCCGAAGTTTATGCTAACGAGGCGACCAGGCGGGCCCTAGACAGGTTCATGGTAGGGGAGGGTCACACTTAGAGGGTTGGAACTTTCAGCTCGCCCCAGACCTCCAGGGACTGGAGATCGATTCTGGGGCCAACGACTTAGCCATCGCCATGTCACAACACCCCACATGAAAACCCCAAACGACAGAGTGAGGAGAGCTTCCGGGTAGGTGAACACATGGAGGTGCTGGAAGAACGGTATACCAGCCGGGCTCCGTGGCTCAGCCTGTCATCCCGCGCCTTTGGGAGGCTGAGGTGAGTGGACTGCCTGAGCCCGCGGGTTCGAGACCTGCCTGGGCAGCGAGACCTCATCTCTACAATCAATCCAAAAATCAGCCGGGCGTGGTAGGGCATGCCTGTAATTCCGGATCCTTGGAAGGCTGAGGCGGAAGGATCCCCGGAGCCCAGCAGGTCAAGGTTGCGGGGGCCGGGAGCGGCCACTGCACTCCAGTCTGGGCACCAGAGTGAGACTCTGACTCAAAAAAAAAAAAGAACGGTACCCCAAGAGAGGGCATGGAAGCTCTGCCCTACACCCCTCACACCTTGCCCTGAACAGGGCTTACCGGAGTGGCCAAGGGGAAATGCAGAAATGATGGCGTGTGACTTCCAAGGCTCGGTCATCAAAAGAGAGACACCACATGATGAGGACATCAAAGCAGCCGGCGGGGAGGTCTGCGTGAGGCCTCTGGTCAGCAGCCATCACGAGCCTGCCAGTATGTAGCTGCAGCACCTTGGAAGTGAACCCTCCAGGTCCAGTCAAGCCTTCAGACGACGACAGCCCAGATGACATCCTGACTGCAACCTCCTGGGAGACCCTGAGTCAGAACTTTCTAGTTAAGATGCTACTGATTTCCTGAACCACAGACACTGTGCGAGACAGTAAATGTTTACTATTCTGTGAAGCCTTACATTTTGGGCTTTTTTTTTTAAACACCAATATGTAACTAACACAGATACCTGCAGGCCTCAGATTGAGTGCAAAATTCTGTGACATACACATGCATGTGTCCTTCTGAGAAAAGGGTCCATAAATTTTAAAAGTCTCTCAAAGGGATTCAAGACCCAGAAAAGGATTAAGAAACACTGCATCAAACAATAAGTGGTCAATGAGCAAGGCCATAATGTTTTATTTATTTATTTATTTACTTATTTATTTATTTGACTCAAGGTCTCACTCTGTCACCCAGGCTGGAATGCAGTAGCACAATCAAAGCTCACTGCAGCCTCCACCTCCTGGGCTCAGGTGATGCTTTTGTCTCAGCCCAAGTAGCAGGGACTACAGGTGTGCACTACCATGTCCAGCTAATTTTTTGTTTTTGTTTTTGTTTTTGTTTTTTGTAGAGACAAGGTCTTGCTGTGTTGCCTAGGCTGGTGTCAAACTCCTGGGCTCAAGTGATCCTCCTGTCTTGGCAGGATTATAGGGATGAGCCACCGCACCTGGCAGCACCTGGCACGATGTGCTTTTAGGTTGAGTTTTGACAAACACATGATTAACTACTTTTGCAAGACATTGCTTGTTCAAGGCTGTTCCCACTTTCCTTTGTGCTCCAGTTCTAGATAAACCTGGCTGGGGGCTGAATGATTCAGGAGTGAGTGAGCAGGGAGCGGTCGCTGGGCCGGCAAAAATCAAATCAGCTTCTCGTGCATTTTTTGGAATTTACATTTCTAGACAGAGGATTCCCTTGATATGTTCAAGATGCATGGCTGAGCATGTCAAAGTGTCAGAAGGATCTACCTCACCGTTTTGCATCTACTCTTCCTTCTAGTTGTGGGCTCATGCAGCACTCTGAATTGTGCTCCAAATCCTGCCTGTTCTGTGGCCACACTAGTATATTTCTCTACCTACAAAACGGGAATAATGGAAAGCACCCTGTATCAATCTCACAGGAAACCCTAGAGATCAAATAATACTGTGAAAGCCGTCAAATGAATACTATAAAATTTCGTCTCATTTCTACCAATGTGAAGCAATCTAAAAATACAAGGGAAAAAAAAACCTTTGTTAAGTACAAGAGCATTAAGTTTGAGTTAAAACTACCAAACTGCATACGCAGTAAAATTATGTTTACTTTTTGTTTTTTTTTTTGAGTTGGAGTCTCACTCTGTTGCCCAGGCTAGAGTACAGAGGCACAATCATGGTGCACTGCAGCCTGGACCTCCTGGGCTCAGATGATCCTTCCAACCTCCGCCTGCTGAGTGGCTGGGATTATAGGCGTGTGCCTCAGACTAATTCCTTGATTTCTATAGAGATGAGGTCTCACTATGTTGCCCAGGTTGGTTTCGAACTCCTGGGCACAAGCAATCCTCCTGCCTCGGCCTCCCAAAGTGCTGGGATTATAGGCATGAGCCACTGCGCCAAGTCAAAATTACGTTTTTAAAAAACCTCGTACCTAGAAAAACAACCAAACAAAACATTGATGATACTGGGCTGAATTGTTGAGTAGTGAGAACAAAGGTGATTTCCCCTCTCCTGTTACAAGAAGAACAATATCTCCTGTTCTATTTTCTGTTTTCCCATTTTTAAAATAAACAAGGATATGTTGCCTTTAAATGAAGACAAATGATTATAATGATTAGCACTTTGGTGTGCCAGGCACCATCCTAACTGCTGTGCATACATCACCTCATTTGATCCTCACAGCAGCTGAATGGGTCGATTTCATCACAGCCACATTTATCAGACAAGGAAATGGTCTTCAAGGTTAAGTAACTTTCTCCAAGACAAAGAATGCGACTACTTGTCTTCTTAGTAACTGGCTCGTACTGAATGTGCTCTGTATCAGGGATAAGTGATAACGCATCGATTGGATCATCTTGCCCCACCTGCTCCTAAGAGACACACGTAGCCTCAAGTTAAAAATGAGAACTGAGCTTAGCTGCTACAGCACACTGAGTAGGTGGAGACCAGGCCAACTTGGTGCTTCATAAAACTCAAAGGCCACTTCAACCGGCACCTCAGTGACAATTTCTGGGGATTCCCACATGAGAGCCTTCAGCCAAGCGAGGACAAGGAGTGGCATGGCCCCTTTCCAAATCAGGCGACAGGCAGCCACACCACTTGAGCCTTACCAATAACAGCAGCCAGCACTTACCGCCCCCCATCCAGGTACCCAGCTCTGCTCCAAGTACTTTGCAGCATGCGTTCACTAATTTTAACCCAAACAGCAACCCCCTGTGGTAAATTCTCTTGGTGACTTCACTAACAGATGCAGAACCTGAAGCCAGGAGTCAGGGAGTCGTGAAGACATGTGCACAACGAAAAACACTTTAACAAAGAAGATCCTCGCTAGGTCAACGTCACCATCAGCCAGGAACCGTCTAACCAATACCCAGGGGATACAAGGGAAGCCACCCAGCCAGGACAACTCAAGGTGCAGCTTCCCAAAACCATAAGCACAGGGACCCCAGCTGGGTCCTTAATCAAAACCGTCCGTTGGGATAACCATCATCTCCCACGTGGTAAGTGCAGTGTCACAACCCAGCAGCAAATCTAAAGAACAGAGCTAATTCCTGAGTCTTCTGCCTCACTGACCTCCCACAGCGTAGCAGTAGCTGTGAGACCTTGGCTGGTTACTTTACCTCTCTGTGCCTCAGTTTCCTTATCTGTACAATGGAATAACCTTCATAGCATTATGGGAGGACTGAATGAGTTGCTACACTTAAAATGTAATTCCTAGCATATAATAAGCACTCAATAAATGTCTAGTCACCAACTGTGGCAGCAGCAACAGTAGGTAAGTGCTATTAGCCCTTGCCGTGGGACACATCAAGGCAGATTGTTTTCTCCAAATACGGCAGTAACAACACCTCCTGTCCCATATGTACTTCTGCAATGTGACCACGCCACACTCCCATCAAGAGGGAAGGTTTAGGCCATGCACAGTGATACACGCCTGTAATCCTAGCACGTTGGGAGGCTGAAGCGAGAGGATTGCTTGAGCCCAGGAGTTCAAGACCAGTCTTGGCAAGAGCAAGACTTCGTCTCCAACAAAATCCAAACAGCCAGGCGTGGTGGCACACACCTGTAGTCCCAGCTACTGGGAAGGCTGAGGTGGATCTTCTGAGCCCAGGAGGTCGAGGCTGCAATGTGTCATAACTGTGTCACTGCACTCTAGCCTGGGTGACAGAGTGAGACACCAACTCAAAAAAATAAGAAGAGGTAGAGTTTAATTCCCTTCTCTTTGGATCTGAGCAGCCCTCTGACACTGTGTGATGGCTAAGGCTAGCTCACAAAAAACCACGCGGCTTCTGTTTTGCCAGCTGGTGCGTAAGCAGTCCAATGATCCTGAGGCTGCCATGCTGTGAGGGGGCCCAAGGAGAAGCCATGGGTCGGTGCCCTAACCCAGAGCGCCAAAAGAGCTCCCAGTCAACAACCAGTACCACCTACCAGCCACACCAGTGAGCAAGCCTCCACTGGGAGCTGCCCCCAGCCTTGGAAGCTTCCAGATCAGGCCCCAGCCACTCCTGTTGCGTGCCATCCCCCACCCAAATTCCTCACTCACAGATTCTGTGAGTATAACAAAACCGTTATTCTAAGCCACTGAGTTTTGATGGAATTTGTTGCACCGCAAAGGTAAATGGAACATACGCTACACTTCCAATCAATATTTTTTCAGTGCCTACTAAATAATGGACACCAGGACAGAAACTGTGAGGGGAAGATGAATAAGATGGTTTTATCTTCAGCTGACAATCCCAAAGGAAATACACAAAACTGATCACTATAACATAACAAGGTATGATGGCCAAGCACAAGGTTAAGCCCTCTCAGGAGCAGAAAACAGTCCAGAAAGGCTTCACAGAAGTATGACACCTGAGTCGGGTCTAAAAGGAAGCAAGGGGGCTGGGCATGGTCGCCCAGGCCTATAATCCCGGTACTTCGGGAAGCCAAGGCTTGAGGATTGCTTGCGCCCAGGAATCGAAGACCAGTCTGGGCAACATAGCGACACCTCGTCTTTACCAAAAATCAAACAATTGGCCAGGTGTAGTGACACACACCTGTAGTCCCAGCTGCTTGAGAGGCTGAAGCAGTGGATCACCTGAGCACAGGAGAACAAGGCTGAGGTGAGTCATGACTGCACCACTGCTCTCCAGCCTGGGCAACGAGTGAGACCCTGACTCGAGGAAAAGAAAAAGACACAAGGGACATATATGCCCATGAAAACACTGCAGTGTGTTCCAGGATTAGCCAGAAGCTTGCCAAAGTCTCTCTCGTCACGTGACTGGAGGGCACATCAGTGTCAGGTGGAGAAGGGCACTTGAAGGCACACTGACAAAGCCAAATACCCCCCGGGGACAGAGGAAGCTGAGAAAGGGGCTGAGAGAGGGAAGGAGGAGACGGATCAGATTCGTGCCCCTGAAGCATCCTTCTGGTGGCAAGTGGAGGGCAGGGCCGAGTGCAGGACTGACGTGGAGGCCAAGTCCCAGTCAGCTGAGACAGGAGAAGGGCCTGGCCTGGTTTTGAGTTCAAGGACAAAAATATCATTCAACCATTCTTTCTTTTATCTGAATTCCCAGCGTAGGTACCTAAAACACAGCTGGTGTAAAGATAATGATCAATAAGTGTTAAATTGCCGAAGGCACTTCTAAGGTGTGACTGCCAGTGAGGGAACCAGTCAGAGGAATGCAAACCCAGTGACTCACTTCATCCCAAACAGACCTCATCTGCCATCGGCACTGCTGTCTCACTAGACGGCCTGACTGTCAGAGCTCAAGACGTAAGTCTGGCTGCCAGGCCCCTGCTCCTGATCTGTCGCCGAATTCATAAATGCTGGAATTGCTTCTTCAGAGGACTGCTAAACTATGACTCAGGCAGATTTTAACACTGTAATATTTAGATTAGAATATTTACTTAACATTTTTTAAAAGTTAGATTATAAGCCTTCAATCTCTCCAGACTACCACTACTATGATTTATGATATACCTCTCCAGACTTTTTTCAAAAAATACTTTCACATATAGATATATGTAGCCATTGAAAACACACATTTTTAAGCCGGGCTCGGTGGCTCAGCCTGTCATCCCGCGCCTTTGGGAGGCTGAGGCGAGT
>NW_007079723.1:36345-45797 GCF_000164805.1 Carlito syrichta | reverse complement strand
GGGCGACAGAGTGAGACTCCAACTCAAAAAAAAAAAAGAAAATACACATTTTTTTCTTAAGACAGGATCTCACTCTGTTACCCAGGCTGGAGTGCAGTAGCATGATGACAGCTCACCGAAGTCACTAACTCCTGGGCTCAAGTGATCCTCCCACCTCAGCCTCTGAAGTAGCTGGGACTATAGGTGCATGCCACCTGTATTTTTTGTAGAGACAGGGTCTTGCTTTGCTGCCCAGGCTGGGCCCAAATTTCTGAGCTCCAGCAATCCTCCTGATGGCCTCCCAAAGTGCTGGGATCACAGGCATGAGCCACAGCGCTCGACCAAAAATATATAATATTGCTTGATATTTTTCATATAAACATTATCATCTCTTACATTGACTTATGTTACCTGGCATTCCGCCTTAATGTTTTTGAGACTGAATATAGTTCTAGTTATTTCTTTTTATGGGATTATATAGTATTCCATCATAGAATCACACCCCATTGTGTTTATTTGCATATTAATGAACTTAGGGTGTTTCCTTTTTTTTTTTTGCTATAACCAAGCCCCTCTCTTTCCCCACACCTCTCACCTCTTGTCCTTTCCTCGTTTGAATTTTCACAATCCCCTGGTTCTCTTATCCTGACCACTTAGACCACAGGGAAGACCCCGTCACTTCCGGGATGTCCATGGCTCCTCCATCCCATGCCACGCTTGGCACCAGAGAGCCTAAAAGTGACACCTCCAGCTCTTCTGCCTCGGTCCCCTCCTCTCCCATCACTCAGCCTTCCTGCCATCGCCCTCCACTCCTCCACCAGCAGGAGGAAGACGCCCGGAGCCCCACCCACCCTCACATACTCCCCACCCGCATCCCCCTCACTCTGTCTGCAGGAGGGCACAGAAGCAGCACCCTCAGGAAAGGTAGCAGGGAAGCCGGTCCTCAGCCAGCCATGCCCACGGCCACAGGCGTAGCCGCTTTCCCCAGCTCCACCTAGATGCAAGTGGTTTTAACTGGATATAAATGCTAGGGCTTGCCTTCTGTTTTCTAGAGGGAGGACAATTAAAAGACAAGATCAGATGACTTGCCTGTAAATGCTTCCCTATAATTACCATGATCGCTCTTTCTCTCCACCCGGTTTTGAGATAGCGGAAATGGGCTGTGTTGGGGTTTTTTGTTGTTTTTTTTAAAGGGCAGCCTCGTGGCACAGCTCCCTCTGGGACTTCGTGAACCGCAAGCTTAGAGTGAGTTCCAGCAAAAGGACCAGCCCTCAGAACCAGCAATGCCTTGTTCCTTCTCACAACTCACAGCAATCACTGCCGCTACTATTTTAGGCTTCATCTCTGGACCTAGGATACCCCAGTTTCTCCAGACTCCCAGTTTGGTCCCCAGATTTTCAGTCTGGTAGAAAGGTGTCTGCTAGATTTCAAAACAGTCTCTCTCTGGGCCGCCACCGCCGCCCTCTCCACATGAGGGCTGGAATAACTCCTCCGCAGCTCCTGCCTCCCTTGGTCCTGCCTGCGCCTCCTCCTGGAGCTGGCAGAGCCCTGGCTGTGTCCCGCCCAACTCATTCATGGCCCCGGGAAGAGGACTGGTGAGCCCACGGTGTTCCTGTCAACATGCCGGAAGGGCTTCTGCAGGCAGCGTCAGGATGTCAGCTCCCCAGGCCGGCGGAGGCCAAGAGCAGCAGCACTTGGGGGGCTTCTCAAGTGGCATCAGAACGAGACCTGAATACGAGGGGTGGCCATGAGTCCAGGAAGCTCGTGGGAAGTCAGTCTCCCGTGTCCCCCAACACAGTGTCCCCCCATTTCATCTCCCAACACCCAGGCCACGGAAATACAAAACCAGGAAATGGGGCTGCCTAGCTAGGAATGCCCAGACTGTGGGTCAGGGTCTTCGGAGGAAACACAGAGCAGTGCCTACTCTGATGCAGTGCCCCGCTCCTACCCTCTCGCCCACCCCACCCCGAGAAAGCTCTTTTTTTCCTGTGCAGAACGTGAATGCTCCTCTTGCAGACTCCATCCAACATCCTGCTGGCCGGGGCCTGCTTGGTGGCAGACTTTTGGCCTGCTGGAGGACCGCTGTGACCCTCCCAGGGCTGGAATCATCACCAAGGAGCCGACGGCTCACCCTCTCGGACAACAGCTGGATAATCACAAGAAGCAGAGCTCCAACAACTAACTCAAGTACGTGGGGGGAGGTGGGGAGAAGGGGTATAAAAAGACGCTGCAGGATTTCAGAGCAACCCAGGGTGAGGATCACAGTGCTGCCACGCCACAAAGGACCAGAACGGGAAGACCTCTGTGACTTAGAGCCCCCTCCTCGGGACAACGGCCCTCCACTCTTCAGAGACACATTTTCCGACTTGGCCACAGTTTCTGTGCTCCAGATATGCAGCTCCCACATGCCTGTGGCTGCTCACCACTGTGGCACTCGGCAAATTCCCCAGACCGCCATCTCGATGGCTGAGCGGTATTTTTGTTTATTTGCTTCGGGTTTTGTTTTTTTAACCAGGCCCCCAAAGTTGTAGATCTACAACTTTGGGGGCCATCCATGATATGCGTTTCCCTCCATCTGGGTCCAGGCAGACTTGACCAGGTGGGCATCTGTGGTCCATAACCCTGCCCAAAACCACTTAGGGCAGCAGGGACCATGGGGGGGCTCCACCACTGAGTGTGGGTGGCCAAGCAGCCTGAATGATGTCTAGCATGCTCATAGAGCACAAACATCTCCATGCAACTAAAAATAAACAGTCGAGAGCATTGATGCCACTTCTGGGGATTTTCCCAAACACCTGTGAAGTATGACAACAACCCAGGGCTGTGCCCTCCCCCTCTCAGCCTTGACTTTCACCTGTGGGCAGCCCTGGGTTACACACTTTCAAGTTTAATCCAAGAACCATGCTCTGAACGTGACTATGAACAGCTAGTGAGCAGTGGGCCCACTCATTCACACTAGGGGGTACAGATAAGTCAGCATCAACACAAGGCAGAGCCCTGGAGGCAGAGATGAATTCACAGCAGCCCAAAGAAGTGTCCCAGCAGGGCACCTGGGACCCTGCCAGGGGCAGAGGGCTTCCAAAAGGAGGCGGAAGAATGAGCAACATGCCATGGGGGGGGTTCACCAAAGCAGGAAAAGGTCCTCTAAGAAAGAATTGATTAGCAAATTGCAGCACTTCTTCCTGTGGCAAAATATTACGCAGCCACTAAAAATCATAGAGAAAAATATTTATGGACACCTAAAAATGCTGACGTTATATTACTAAGTAAAAGGGGGGAAAAGACTATAAAAGGATTTGAAAGTATTTTTGTAAAGAAAAACACCCACACACACCCACACACCTCTATACATGTGTGGAGAAAGCACTGGGCTAGTCTATAAGAAAACGCTCTCGGGAGCTTGAGTAATAAGGGATTGTTTTTTCCATGCACTTGGTGTTTTCTAAGTCGTCTGGACTCTGAATGAATTACCTTCATAATTAGGACCAACAGTCTAAGCAATTTCTCAGACCACCTGCCTCATAAAACCCAAAAAAGAAATCAGTGCGGATGAATCTGAGGTTGTACAAGCAGAGAAGGGGTGGTGGCCGAGGGACGGGGGCTGATGTGAAACAGAAACAGAGTCGAGAGAAAAGCATGGCAAGACGGGCTGGAGCCAGACCGGCTCACTGAACTTGGCAGGTGTGGGAGGTGTCAAACAGTTGATCGGTCGCCCTCTGTTTGAGCTACTTAACCACGCAGGGACCTGGCTGAACAGGTTTGACCTTGTTTCCTTTTTTTAAAAAGCTGTTTAGCTGCTTTCCTAAAAACTCCTTATTTTCCAAGTTATTAGACTTTCGATTCCACAATGATCCCTTCCGAGACTTCTAACGAGTCTCTTCTCTCGCTTCTTCCAACTGGACGCCTTCGCGCGGCATTAACAGACACCACAAGCTCTGATGAAAAGCGTCCTTCCTGGGTGCAAAGAGGGCACCTGAATGGCAGACGGTTTGAGAAATCCTGACAAAGCAGAAGTTTAGGCAATCACATGCAGGCCGCTGCTGACTTACACGGGGCCAAGGACACGGCACACGCGCAGGGTTGTTTCTGAATCTCCACGGAGAGGGAAGACCCTGGAGGAAATGAGATCGGGAACAGGATTTGGGCTTTGAACATGTGCCGCGGGGCCTGCCAAAGCAGCGCGGGTTCAAAAGCCTCGGCCCCTGGTGGCAAGCCCTGCGCAGATGCTGGAAGGGGCTCCCTAGGCACGCTCTCCTAATTAGGGGTGAGATTTGAGAAGCTCCCTTTGGAAGAAGAGGAAAGCACAATGAGCCGCATTGTCCAGGCTTTCTCCCTGGCTGTCATCTGAAAAGAGAAATGCAGACTGAGTACCTGCTAAGGTCTAGGTGCTAGCCAAATCTACACTAGAACAGCATTTTCACAGGTGTCTTCTCATTTTAACTTCACGACTGGCCGACCAGGCACAGTAGCTCACACCTGTAATCCCCGCACTCTGGGAGGCAGAGGCCAGAGGATTGCCTGAGTCCAGAGATTCGAAACCAGCCTGGGTAACTTGGCGAGACCTTGTCTCTACAATAAATAAAAAAAATTAGCCAGGTGTGGCACTGCGCATCTGTGGCTCCAGCTACTTGAAAGGCTGCGGCAGAAGGATCACCTGAGCCCAGCAGGTGGAGGCTGCGGGGGTCATGAGCATGTCACTGCACTCCAGCCTGGGTGCCAGAGTGAGACTCTGACTATAACAAACAACAACAGCAAAAACTTCACAACCATCTGGTGAGGGAAGTGTGCTGCACCCACTTTACAGACGACATGAGCAAACTGAGGCTCGGAGCAACTGCCACAGTGGGCTACAGAGCCAGCATCACAACCTACCATCTCTGACTCCAAGCTCCTTCCCCTCTGCCCCACTTGTTCCCATGGAGCCTCTTCTCTTCCAGACACTGTGCTCGGCTGATGAACTACAAGGCCCGCAGCCTCACAGCCGAGGAGTGGGAGGCGGACACGCGAAGCCGCGAGGCGTGGCACCGTGACAGACGCACGGAGCCCACGGAGCAGGAAGTCCCAAGGGGGTCAGGAAAGGGTTGACCAAAGAGAGGTTCCTTGTGCCAGGTTTTCACCAGCATGCGAGGATATTTCTGCGCGGTCAGGACTGGGTGGGGAGGGTGCAGTGGAGGGTGTCAGCAGAGGGCAGTCGGGGGTGTGCAAAGTCACACCAGAGAGCTGGAGACCCAGGGGACTGGAGCAGCTTGACCTTGATGGGTGCCAGAGTGCCTAGAAGTAAAGGAAAACTAAGAAGAAACAGCCATCGGGGCCAGACCAGGGCAGGACTCAAGCGCTATGCTAGAGAACATGGGCTTTGGACCATGGGCAGTGGAGAACCACTGGGAGTATAAATAAGGGCACATACACACGCGCGCGCGTGCGCGCACCCCAAAAATGTACACACATTTTAAGCAATGTTATCTATGTATTACTTTTAGTTCGCCATAATTAGAAGTATCTGGGCGTTTATGACAACCACTTTGAGCACCTCTTGTAATTGCAGAAATCAAATGTGACTTGGATTCCTCTTTTGTTATCAGTATATATTGAGTATTACAGTTTTAATACAGTTTTTTCCTTTCTTAAAATGTGAAGGCCGGGCACGGTGGCCGATACCTGTAATCAACACCAGCACATTGGGAGGCTGAGATGAAAGGATTGCCTGAGTCCATGGGTTCGAGACCAGCCTGGGCAACTTGGTGAGACCTCCTCTCTACAATAAATCAAAAAATTATCCAGGCATGGTAGCACACGCCTGTAGTTTCAGTTACTTGGAAGGCTGAGACTGAAGGATCACCTGAGCCCAGCAGATTGAGGCTGCAATGACTGTGAGCATACCACTGCACTCCAGCCTGGGCAACAGAGTGAGACTCCAACTCAAAAAAAAAAAATGTATATACATTTTTTGGTACCTTCTGTATATTCCAAATCATGTCTTGGGGATATGGTTCTGGCAGGAGTCATGAGAAAGGAGCCCTGGCAGAAAACTTGTACAGTGATCTAGGTAAGAGCTGCTGGGGTCCGAAGAGCAGATCACTGGGTCTCCACTGGAGATGAGGGGGGCAGTCCAGACAAGAGACAAGAGCACACGGGGATGTCCTGAGAGTTGTCTAGAATGATTCGCAGAGCTTGGGCAACTATTGGGGAAAGGTGATGGGGTCCTCACTGGGCAGAGACTCTATTCCCCGGGCCCATCCAACTCTTCAGACCATCTTACCATACACCCCTAAGAAATCATCTCCCAGCTGGGCACGGGCTCATACCTGTAATCGCAGCACTTTGAGAGGCAGAGGTGAGAGGACTGCCTGAGCCCAGGGGTTCGAGACCAGCCTGGGAAACTTGGTGAGATGTCATCTCTACAATTAAAAAAAAAATTAGCCAGGCGTGGTGGCACACACCTGTGGTTTCAGCTACTAGGAAGACTGAGGCGGAAGGATCACCTTAGCCCAGCAGGTTGCGACTGCGGTGGCCGTGAGCATGCCACTGCACTCTAGCCTGGGTGACAGAGTGAGACTCCAACTCAAAAAAAAGAAAAAAGAAATCATCTTCTCTGGTCAGGTGCAATGGTTCATGCACGTAATCCCAGTACTTGGTGAGGCCAAGGCGAAAGGTTTGCTTGAGCCCAGAAGTTCGAGACCAGCCTGAGCAACATAGTGAGACGTCATCTCTACAAAAAAAATCAAAAAATTAGCCGAGCATGGTGGTGCATGCCTACAGTCCCAGCTACTCAGGAGGCTGAGAAGCCCAGGAGGTCAAGGCTTCGGTGAGCCATGATCATGCCACTGCACTCCAGCAGGGGTGACAGAGTGAGACCTCATGTTAAAAAAAAAAGGAGAAAGAAGTCATCTCCTCCAGCCAACCCTCAGCAGGACAAAGGAAGCAGAGACCAACAGTCACTCAGCTGACGGATGGCAAGGATTCAGACAGGAGGTGCCTTCACAGGCCATGATAACCCATGGATCGATGGGAGAAAGTTGCCAGAAGGCAGTTCATTCAAGGCTGCTTTAAAACACCTGGCATTCAATCCTCCTCAAAGTCTCCACCAACTGCAGACCCCATAACTCCCAAATGAGCTCCACTAGCCACAGAGGTCAAGACACAGCAAAAGTCACGAGGGCAGAGCCCAATCCTGAAAAGCAAAGGACTCCAAACTTTACTGAACCAATGAAAGCCTTGGGAAGACTTTACTGTCAAAAGAGAGGAAGGACAAACAAGATGTCCAAATTAGAAAATAATCCCATGAATGAGGGCTCTGATGATACAGTTGTGAAGGTTATCACTTTGCTAGAGCTACACGTTTAAAATACTTCCGTGGTAATCAAAACCCAAAGGTCTCCCACCCCATCTCATGCTGATAACAGGAGTTATCATGGCCTTTTGAGTACAGACCGATGAGATATGGATCTGTGGGGGAGGGGCAATGAGGGCACCAGCATCTCTCAGCTAGATGGTCATCAGGTGGCGATGTACTCTCCAGGACTTCAGCAGCATCTGAGAAACCACTTTGAAAATAACTGCAAACCGGGCTCAGTGGCTCAGCCTGTAATCCCAGCACTTTGGGAAGCTGAGGCGAGTGGATTGCCTGAGCCCGCGGGTTCGAGACCCGCCCGGGTAACTTGGTGAGACCTCATCTCTACAATAAGTCAAAAAATTAGCTGGGCATGGTGACTCGTGCCTGTAGTTCCAGCTACTTGGAAGGCTGAGGTGGAAGCCTCGCTTGAACCCAGCAGGTCGACACTGGGGTGACTGTGAGCATGCCACCGCGCTCCAGCCTGGGTGACAGAGTGAGATTCTAACTCAAAAAAAAAAAAAGAAAAGAACTGCAAAATAACTAACCATGTGGCATACCGAAAGAGGAGCCTCAGAGGCGGGAAAGAAAGCAAACCGAAAGGCAGCAAATGGGCGCGTGGAGGCTGAAGGGTTCGTGTTTAATTCTTCCCAGCCATCCTTTTTCAGGCATATATTTCTGTCTCTTCAAACTTAGGAAGGATATTAAAGAAAATCCAGGCCGGGTATGATGGCTCATACCTGAAATCTCAACACCCTGGGAGGCCAAGGCAGAAGGACAGCTAGAGCCTAGGAGTTTGAGACCCACCTAAGCAACACAGTGAGGCCTCGTCTCTACAAAAAAAATCAGAAAGTTAGCTGGGCACGGTGGCTTGTGCCTGTAGTCCCAGCTACTGGGGAAACTGAGGTGGAAGAATTGCCCAAGCCCAGGAGGCTGAGGTTGCAGTGAGCCGTGAGAGTGCCACTGCACTCTAGCCTGGGCAATAGAGTGAGATCCCAACTCAAAAAAAATTAATAATAATAATAATAAAGAAAATCCACGCTCTGGGCAGGGAGGGCGGAGAAAGAGAGACTGCAGTCCTCGACTTAGAGCTGACCTTGCCTGGCAGGATTAACGCACCACCTATCGAGCCTGTCGAGCCCAGCCCAGGGCACTGAGGGAGAATCATGGCCAACTCCCCCCCAAAAATAAAAGGCTGTGGTGAGGGTCAAGTGGGGGTCACAGAGAGAAAGGGACTTCAAAAAAGTTCTAAATCCCCATGGCTAAAGATGGTGACATGAGCATGTTTATTGAGCACTTGATTTGCTTGCTAGCAAAATTCCAGAAGCGACACTGAGACTGCGTGGAGAGTTTCTTCGCTGCAGCTATTCCTGCCAGGCTCATTGTAAAGTAATGAATTTTGTGGACACTCACGAGAAAAAAATAGCTTCAAATGCAATGGATCGATGCTGTGCACTGCAGAGACACAGCCTTCGGGTTCTGTGAGCTGCACTTGGGTATTATGGAGAGTTCAGCTGCCATCTCTCCCTCTGAAAGCCAGCTAAGGAGTCAGCCCCAGGCTGGGCACGGCACACTGTCCCACACTCCAACCACTTGGGATATCCTGAGTTCCGGCATTCCTCGCCACAGCTGGATTGAGAACTTCCCACCTATTGCTCCACGGAATCAGGGGTCTCAGTCGGTCACCATCTACCCCAGAACGTACAGCAAAGTTGGTTTGGGTTTGAGGGTGTCTTTTGGGGGCAGTGGAGGAGAGACTTTAGGCAATC
Organism: Carlito syrichta; assembly: GCF_000164805.1. NCBI lineage: Eukaryota > Metazoa > Chordata > Mammalia > Primates > Tarsiidae > Carlito > Carlito syrichta. The sequence continues at coordinate 36,719 of NW_007079723.1, read as the reverse complement.
TTTAATTTTTTCTCTGGGACTGAATTCTCTAAGTACAGAATTTTTTAAAGTTTCTTTTTCTTTCTTTTTTTTTTTTTTGAGTTGGGTCTCACTCTCCATCCAGGTTGGAGTGCAGTGCAGTGGCTCACTGCAGCTGCAACCTCCTGAGCTGACACGATCCTTCTGCCTCAGTCTCTCAAATAGCTGAGGCTACAGGCACATACCATCACACTCAGCTTATTTATTTTTTATTTTTGTAGAGATGAGGTCTCACTCTGTTGCCCAAGCTAGTCTCGAACTCATGGGCTCAAGCAATCCTCCCATCTCAGCCTCCCAAAGTGCTGGGATTATAGGCATGAGCCACCACACCCAGCCTAATTTAGAAAGAAAAGGAA
>NW_007079723.1:16490-36325 GCF_000164805.1 Carlito syrichta | reverse complement strand
GGCCGGAAGTGGCCACTGCACTCCAGTCTGGGCGACAGAGTGAGACTCCAACTCAAAAAATAAAAAATAAAAAGAAGCAGCACTTAAAATTATAGACTCAGAAAAGGCTTCAACAGAATCCAGGGCTGAGGTCAGCTCTGAGCCTGAAGGCTTTGCCCTCTCATGCAGGTGGGTGTTGGGTCTGGAGAGGGCTGTTCATGCCACGGAAGTGCCTCCACGCCACACGGGCTGAAGCCAGAGGCCAAAACGCAGGAGCAAATCAGTCCTGCTAGTGTGAACAGTCGGCGTCAGAGAGGCAACGATGGCAGAGAATATTTTCCAAAGGACACACATGCAACCAGTCACAGCAGCAGTCTCTAGGGGAACAAGGTGAGCTGCAGACTTAATTTGCACTGTGTACCTCCATGGGTATCCTTTTTAATTAAACACACGTGAATGCATTGCCTATTCAAAAATAAATGAATGGAAACACATGCCATACCAAGGTAAGATGGGAAGACAAAAAAAAAAGACAAAGATCACTGTAAATTCCGCCTAATAAAATGTCATTTTAAAAAATCTAAGGGGGCCGGGCTCCGTGGCTCAGCCTGTAATCCCACACTTTGGGAGGCCGAAGTGAGTGGATTGCCTGAGCCCGTGGGCTCGAGGTCCGCCTGGGCAACTTGGCGAGACCTCATCTCTATAATAAACAAATAAATAAAAATTAGCTGGGCATGGTAGCGCGCACCTGTAGTTCCCGCTACTTGGAAGGCTGAAGTGGAAGGACTGCCGGAGCCCAGCAGGTCGAGGCTGCGGTGGCCGGGAGAGGCCACTGCACTCCAGTCTGGGCGACCGAGTGAGACTCCGACTCAAAAAAAAAAGAATTCTAAGGGAACGTGGGGGAGGGGTGCTCCAAGTGAACAGAGAGAACAACTGAAAAGCAGGAACCAGTGATCTTGGACGAAGCCATGGCTCCGCCACCCTCACCGGTTCACATCTGCCCTGGAGCACCCACAGCAAGCCTGGCTCTGTGCCCGATCACCTCCTGCCTCTCCTCCCCCTTCCCACACGTGTCTCCTCGGTCATCTGCTGCCTCCTCGCCCGCCTCCTGCCCAGGTCTCAGGTTGCCCGCCAAACCTGCCAGGTGGCGCCCCGCACTCCTCCACCCATAATCACACTAGGGAGGAGTTCGCCCGTTCGGGTGGGTTCCCCACCTGAACCAAAGCGGGTTTCCCCAAGTGGATTGCCGTGATATGCCCCATTTCTGCTCTGCTCGCAAGTGACTTTGACCCTCCTTCTGTTGAGAGGTGGGACCTCTGTTTGCGCCTCTTGAATTCGAGTGGGCCGTGACTCTGGCAGAAGTGACACTCGATGACGTCAAGGCTAAGGCACGGAAGGCAATGCAGCTCCTGCCAACTCTCTTGAGACACTTGCTTGGAGCCCTAAACTGGTTGCTCTGAGCCCGTCACTCTGTGAAAGCCCAAGCCAGCCCACCCCAGGGATGACATGAAGCGCACGAGATGCTAGTCCCCATGGCTCAGCTCCCTAGAGTTCCAGCCTCTGCCACCATCTGACAGCAACCTCATGAAAGACTGAGCCCGAACCCCAGCCGATTCTGGAGTCCTGACCTACAGAATTCATGAGGAAAAAAAAAATTTTGTTTTAAGTTGCTAAGATTTGGGTTGATATGTTACATAGCACTAGATAACTGGAACACTTGTCTCTAAAGGCGAGTATAGGATCCCAAACGTCCAGGCCCCACCTCAAACTTAATTCACAATCTTATTTCTCATTGGTTCTAAGGCACTGACCTTGACCAAGCCCGTGAGTCATCAATCCCAGTTCTTTGTTTAAACACATTCACTGTCCACACTGCCTTTTCCTCCAAAGCAATCCCCTCTATTGTTGGCCCTCCTGGCGGGGAGTAATCCGTGCTCGCCTTCTCTCCTTTCTTGACTTCGCCTTCACTCAGGGAGCCATCCCTGGGTTCTGCTTATTCACAATACCTCGCAGCCCCACCTCACCTCTCCCTCCTGCCGCCACAGCTCACCCTCTTCTCCAGACCTCTGATCCTGAGAACGTGTCAGCTGTCTTTCCCAACTCCCACAACACAAGGACTATCTTTTGTGGCACACCCATCATGTTCCAGGAAAGATTTAAGGCAGCTTAAGCACAAAGAAAGTCATCCTCAAACAGTACCGTCTTCTTTGGGGGCACTGAAGTACATAGAGCCCACATCATTCCAAGAATCAAATGAGCAACACCTGGTGTGGGGTCCCCGGCCTCCCGTACCACAAGAAGGCACATTCAGAAAGCATTCCAGGCCAGGCGCAGTGGCTTGCGCCTGTAATCCCAGCACTTTGGGAGGCGGAGGTGAGAGGATTGCCTGAGCCCAGGGGTTCGAGACCAGTCTGGGCAACTTGGCGAGACCTCATCTCTACAATTAATCAAAAAACTAGCCGGGCCTGGTGGTGCACGCCTGTAGTTCCAGCTGCTTGGAAGGCTGAGGCGGAAGGATCGCCTGAACCCAGCAAGTCGAGGCTTCGGTGGCTGTGAGCATGCCACTGCACTCCAGTCTGGGCAACAGAGTAAGACTCTGACTCAAAATAAGATCAGATAAAATAAAGCGTTCCGAAGCCCTTCAGCTGGAAAGACCTTTCTCCACCCCACACCCAGCTGAGGCCTGGTCACACTTTTAAGGCCCAGTACATCTGTCATCCCTGCTAGGAAAACCTCCTCAGTGCCCTGGGCAGGCATTTACTCCTGCCTTCTGTTATGCAGGCACCTCATGTCAGAGCCTTCTCTTACGGCAGCTCTGCCGCGCCTTTCACGCTTGAGACCGTGGGTGCCCCATAAACGGTGGTGGGGTGCGCCAACAGGCTGCTCTGCGAGAACACGCTCTCCCAGCCCCTCCAGGCCACAGACCGGCCTTCCTCACGAGGGCCTCCCATCACTGTCCCCACCAGCCCACTCCAAACGCCTCCCGCCACTTCCCCTCAAACGCAGGCTTGGCTTGGGCGCCGTGGCTCACGCCGGTAGTCTCAACACGTCAGGGGCCTAGGCGGGAGGGCTGCTTGAGCCCAGGAGTTCGAGACCAGCCTGGGCAGCGCAGCCAGACTCCATCGTCACAAGGAATTTTTTTAAACAGCCAGGCACGGTGGCGTGGGCCTGCAGGCTCAGCTCCCCGGAACGCAGAGGCGGGAGGATCGCTTGGGCCCGGGAGGCCGAGGCTGCGGTGAGTCGCTGTCATGCCACTGCACCCCAGCCTGGTTGATGAAGTGGGACCTCAGCTCAGAGAAAAAAGGTGAGTTCCAAAAACGTAAAAGGATAATAATAATGATAATAAGCCTTCTCCACCTGAGGGTCCCACTCCACAATCACCTTCCCCGGGAAGAATTCCCACACCAAGCTTAGCATTCTTTCCAGGATCAAAGGTACTTTCTCAGACACCCATTCAGCCTAACCGCTCCCCACGGCTGGGTTTTCATGCATTCTGGACTGGCCTCTCTCCCCTTTTGAGGCTGGATCAAAAGGAAGGCTGGTGACACCTTTTCCTGAAGGCAGGACAGCTTTCGTGCAAACTGGTTCTTCCGGGTTCTTAATGCCTGGAAGAAATGCTGCTCTCTAATAAAATGGACAGTGACATACATTCTCAGCATCCTGAACCTTAAAACTAGAAAACAGGCCGGGCTTGGTGGTTCAGCCTGTAATCCCAGCACTTTCGGAGGCTGAGGCAAGTGGATTGCCTGAGCCCACATGTTCGAGACCTGCCCAGGCAACTTGGTGAGACCTCGTCTCTACAATAAATCAAAAATGAGCCAGGCATGGTAGCACGTGCCTGTAGTTCCAGCTACTTGGAAGGCTGAGGTGGAAAGATCGCCAGAGCCCAGCAGGTCGAGGCTGCGGTAGCCAGGAACATGACACTGCACTTCAGTCTGAGCGACAGAGTGAGACTCTAACTCAAAAAAAAGAAAAAGAAAACTGGAACTACTGGATACCCAGCTCCTAGAGTGGCATGTGGTATGGAACACAGGAGCTCAAAAAATGTGTTGAACTAGCGAAGAAAATGAACCATCATGTGGCCCAGCCCCTGCCTTGGGGAAGCTGTGGTCCTTCCGGCCCTCTACGCCAGCCACTCAGGCCTGAAGTGCTGCGATGACTCGCCCAAGGTGGCCAGCAAGCAAGCGCGGAGAGACTGGACCCCCGCCTTTCGCCTCACAGCACAGGGTCCTCCTTCTGTCCAACCCAGCTTTCTTGCCACCCTTCCCTTCCACACTCCAAAGACGGCGCCTCCACGAGAAGTTCTGGACAGCATCCAGGAGTGCTTTTCTTCCTGGCTTTAAGATAGATTGTGACAAATGGCTCCACAGATCTACTGGCCGTGAGGCTGAGCAGATGGGACTGCAATTCACACTATTAACTTAAATTCCATTTGATGCTGTTTCAAATTAGGGCATTTTATCTAGAAATTATAAAAAGCATTGTTGGGGGAGGGGCCCTTAGAAGTTGGCCAGCAGATTCACTAACAAATCTGCTTGTTCCCGGCCGCCCGCGCGAGCACAGACTCTTCCTCCCTCCCTCACTCCCCCCATCAAAAAGACCCGATCACGTCAAGAAGGACGGATTCTCGGGGCCCACTAGTTCAACCCGTCATCTAAGCTTGACTCCCCAGTACCTGTGGCTATCCTCCCTGCCAAGACACATCGCCTGGATGGCAGCCAGGGAGAAAGCATTATTAGAAAGTTCTCCCTTACTTTGCACTGAACTTGGGCTCAGCGATCCTGGATACAGGACAAGCCCCATCAAACAACTGAGCCCATACCAGGCCACAGACACTGACGCAGTCACTAAAGCCACAGAGAGATGAAGGGAAACAACTGTCTTTCGAGTTGGGGTCTCACTCTGTCGCACAGTCTGGAGTGCAGTGGCACGATCACTGCTCACCGCAGCCTTGACCTCCTGTGCTCAGGCAATCCTTCTGCCTCAGCCTGCCCAGTACCTGGGACTACAGGCCCACACCACCACAGCTGGCTTACTTATTTTTTTAGAGATGAGGTCTCACTATGTTGCCCAGGCTGACCTAGAGCTCCTGTGATCAAGCAATCCTTCCACCTCAGTCTCCCGAAGTGCTGGGATTACAGGCTGAGCCACCACACCCAGCTGGAACAATCTTTGTCCTCAAGGAGCTTGTGTTCTATGGGTTCGATTCCTTTCCCTACATCCCACAAACAGGCTTCAGTTTGTCTCCGCTCCTCCAAGTGTGTTGCCCAGAAACTGTGTGCTACTCGCACATGACCAGGAGGAAGGAAGCAGACCACCTTCCTTGGGTGCAGACAAGATAGCTGTGCTCAGTGGCCATGTCACCTGGTGGATGTCTGCCAACGAAACACCCATCCTGCCCATGGCCTCCCCCTCCGACACTTGTGCGGCTGATTCAGAGCCTCGCATCCATCCCTGTTCCATCAACAGGGTCCAGATCATCAGCCTGTCTCGACAGGATCGTTTTGCTCTAACCTGCCGACCCCCACACTCACTGCCCCTTCCTGTTGAAAAGCCACGTCGATGGCTTCAACTGACTCAGGTGAGTTCCCGGCTCTCCTGCATCAAACTCAGTAAGAAATGTAGGCCAGGCATGGTGGGTCACGCCTGTAATCCCGGCACCTTGGAGGTTGAGGCGAGAGAATTGCTTGAGCCCAGGAGTTCGAGATCAGCCTGGACAACATGGCGAGACCCCGTCTCTACAAAAAATTAGCTGGAGCCGGGCTTGGTGGCTCAACCTGTCATCTGCGCCTTTGGGAGGCTGAGGTGAGTGGATTGCCTGAGCCCGCGGGTTCGAGACCCGCTTGGGCAACTTGGCGAGACCTCATCACTACAATAAATCAAAAATTAGCCGAGTGTGGTAGCACGTGCCTGTAGTTCCAGTTACTCGGAAGGCTGAGGCGGAAGGATCGCCGGAGCCCAGCAGGTCGAGGCTGCGGTGGCCAGGAGCAGCCACTGCACTCCAGTCTGGGCTACAGAGTGAGACTCCAACTCAAAAAAAAAAAATTAGCTGGGCATGGTGGCGTGCACAGGCTACTTGGGCAACTGAGGTGTAAGGATTGCCTGAGCCCAGCATGTTAAGGCTGTGGTGACCCGTGATCATGCCACTGCATTCCAGCCTGGGCAACAAAGTGAGACCCTGACTCAAAAAAAAGGAAAATAATAATAGTGAATATGGAAAGGCCAAAGACAGAATCCAACCACATGCCTAACACAGCCAGAGAACTCTGAAGACAACACTTGGGCCCACTGTTTCCCTATGCACGGATTTGGACTGCTTTGTCCTCTCTGTGACTATATCTGACCATAGTCCCTCTTGCTGGCATCCACAGCTAGTATACTCAAAATACACCAATTTTGATGCCAAATCCTAAGCCATCCCACACGTATTAAAAATAACAAAATAAAATGTGTTATCCCTGCTACCCGCACTGTTTTTGTGCTTTCTCGCAGTCTAACGGGCCAGAAATCTCTGAAACAAAGATCGTACCTCCTGCCCCTTTCTCTCGAGAATCTCTTCTGTGTCACTGCCACCGTGCCCAGCCCCGTCCAGGCACACTGCTCTTCGGTCTTCAGCATAGACCAGTCTCCTGACAGCCACTCTCTCCCGGGCCCTTGCCAGTCTGCCTGGCGAACTGCCAGACCGGCCTCCTGCAGGGGTCTCTCGCCAGATGAACAACGGCCATTCGAGAAAATCCAAGGAACACCTGCACCACTGCCCAGAAAGAAGTCATAGGTGGGGAGGCAAGCTCCAGACAAAGGACAAAGGTAGATAAGGTGCTGAATGCTTCAGGGGGGAGTCAGGGAGGGCCTCACTGGGAGAGCAGCATGATCAGAGTCTGGGAAGTAGGCAGGAGTCTGGCAGGCAGCCAGGGACAGGTGAGGGGCTGGCACTCATTCCATTCCACATGAAAGGACAGGACACATGCCAAGCCAAGGCCCAAGGACAAAGGTGAGCTCACTGAGGGGCTGTGCAGGGTCTGGCTGGAAAGGAAGAGTGAACAGAAGAGAGTACTAAACCGATGGTCAGGCAGGACCAGATCTTAAAGGGTTTGTGTTGCTAAAGATGGCCGCACAGTCCACCTAAAGTCTGCTGCTTCTCCTCCAAGGCCCACCCTCCCTACTGGGTGTGGTGACAGGTGCCAACCAATTGCAGATGGTGGCGGGAAGCTGCGTCTAGGACGAGACTACACAGAGGCAAGGAGGGATCTGCCTCCTCTGCCTTCTCCTTTCATGTTGTTCTGTTTTGTTTTGTTTTGTTTTTGAGTTGGAGTCTCACTCTGTCGCCCAGGCTGGAGTGCAGTGGCCGCTCCCAGCCACCGCAGCCTCGACCTGTTGGGCTCTGGCGATCATTCTGCCTCAGTCTTCCAAGTAGCTGGAACTACAGCCACGCGTTACCACACCCGGCTAATTTTTTTATTTATTGTAGAGATGAGGCCTCACCAAGTGGCCCAGGCGGGTCTCGAACCTGCGGGCTCAGGCAATCCACTCACCTCAGCCTCCCAAAGCGTGGGATTACAGGCTGAGCCACCAAGCCTGGCTCATGTTGTTCTTACTTTTCCAGAAGGGGAAAAAAAATAAATACAATGTCATTGTTTCTTCCCTAAGTGTAAGTCAAAGCATCAAGTCTTCATCACTTGGCTTTTTCTAGCTATTAATATAAGTGTCTGGAAAATACCTGGAGTCATGGGCCTCTAGGAATCCACCTAGCTTAGGGAATCCATAATCTACTGTCATTTGATGATAAAGAAAATATGCATTTTCTCAGGATCAGATAACAAAAGATGCCAGAGTTTCTTAGCTCCTGGCCAGACAACGACATCGACATCGTGTGATAACAGTGGCCATCTCACAAGAAGATGAAAGACAATTACATATTTCTTAAATTAATTTTTGAATAAGACTCTATTTTACACATACAGAAATGTATGAACAGCAAATATCTGTGCTCATGCAGGATTTACCAAATCTTAACATTCTGCCGCATTTGCTTTCGTTTTGTTTTTCCAAGAAGGACTCACAGACTCTGCTCCCATCTCGCCAGAATCTCTCCTGTGCTATTGCCACTGTCACCAGCCCAATCCAGGCATCTGCGCTCCAATCGTCAATGTCCCTGTTTTGCCCTTCCCCAACCCCATCACTCCCTAGAAGTGACAAGACCCTGAATCTGGCACTAAGCACGCGTGCACATTTTTGCACTTGGATGACATATGTATGTAGCCATGCACAGGATGGAGAGATTTTGCACGTTTCAAAACTGCAAAATGACATCCCACCGTATGAACCCTTTTCCATATTTCCTTTTCTGCTTGACAAAACATTTTTGAGAGTAATCCTTGTTGGCACATGTCACTCCAGCACTCATTTCAGCTGCAGTATATCATGACCAGTTGGACGAATAATCATTATCGGAAGCACAACAGATTCATTTTCCTACTGATGAACTTGTAAGAGCTTCCCAAATTTTCCCTGCAATAAGTATTCTCGTGCATGCTCATCCAGGGGTATCTTCAGTCACACTAGGCACTGTCCAAATTGCCCTACAACATTAGTGTTCCAATTTATATTCCCAAGATCTCATTTACGTGTTCCTATTGTTTTGTCTTTGTCAAACCTGGTACTGCTTGACTATTACATTTTTCACTGGATGAAATGTTATCTTCTTGTTATTCTGAAAATGAATTTTAAATGGGAAAATAAATTACTAATAAATGCAGCTCAGTCAACAAGTTTTCCACAACACATGGGGATACAGTCAGTGTTCCTTAGATTTTCTTGAAAATACTATAAATAAGCCGGGCTTGGTGGCTCAGCCTGTAATCCCATGCCCTAGAGGCTGAGGTGAGTGGAATGCCTGAGCCCGCAGGTTCGAGACCCACCCAGGCAACTTGGAGAGACCTCGTCTCTACAATAAATCAAAAATTAGCTGGGTGTGGTAGCGCCCACCCAGTACTTCCAGCTACTTGGAAGGCTGAGGCAGAAGGATCGCCGGAGCCCAGCAGGTCGAGGCTGCGGTGGCCAGGAGTGGCCGCTGCACTCCAGTCTGGGCGACAGAGTGAGACTCCAACTCAAAAAAAAAAAAAGTCACTCAAGGCTCGGTGGCTCAGCCTGTAATCCCAGCACTTTGGAAGGTCAAGGTGAGTGGATTGCCTGAGCCCACGGGTTTGAGACCCACCCAGGCAAATTGAGCAAATTGGCGAGACCTCATCTCTACAATAAATCAAAAATTAGCCGGGCATGGTAGTGCTTGCCTGTCGTTCCGGCTACTTGGAAGGCTGAAGCGGAAGGATAGCCAGAGCCCAGGAGGTCAAGGCTGCAGTGGCTGGGAGCGTGCCACTGCACTCCAGCCTGGGCAACAGAGTGAGACTACAACTCAAAAAAAAAAAAAAAAAAGTCACTCAAGTTTTTGTTCCATAAGATTTTACTTTGAAATATAGAACATTTGTTTTCAAACACTTCACATCTGATTTTTAACATGTGTACAAAATGCCTATTATTAAACACACACACACACATACACACACACACACACACACACACACACCCTTTTTTTAAAAAGCTAAAGAACAAATTGTGCTTAGGTGGGGTGTTTTTTGCTTTGCTTTGTTTTGTTTGTTAAGTCCGGGATGATTTGGAAAGGATAAAAGTTTAAACTATATACATGCTTCTGAGTGAAACTGTAATGATGAGGATTAACATCAGAATTCCGGATGCCTCAAAGTAGCTGGGGCAAGGAGGGTCTGGGGTGGGAGGGCCCATGCTTAGACGGAAGGGGCCCAGGTGCTGGGGTTGGTCAGGGCTCCCAGAAGGTGAAAGACACACGTGAAAGAAACAAGCACAGCATGTGATTCAGGACAGCAACATCTGGCCTGGGAGGGAGCTTAAAACTCTTGTCGTGCCGGCAGGAAGGCGCAGACGGGCTCAACAGAGTAAAACCATGTAAGCGGAAAAGCCTCGACAAGATTTAAATCAGTTGGAACTGAGCAAGCAGGAGGCCGGTGACCTGGACCAAAGGGTGTGGCCACAGCCGGCGCAGAGCTGCTCCCGGGTAGACGCTCTCTGCCGAACTTCATCCATCACCGCTCTTCCTGGGCCTGGGGAGCTCACAGTGGCAGCCGATGTCGGCAGGGGACCACCAGGGCTGCCAGCCAGCAAGCCCACGGGCCCACGGCAAAATGCTCAGGGAATCTTTTTCAGGTTCCTCTGCATGTCGCTGCCTGAAAATCCTTCACCACTGGAACCTACCTGTCCCACCCATCTTCACTTGCAGTCCTCACTCCGAGCACCTCTGCCCCCTGCCCCGAAAGCCATTATTCCTTAACCACAGGGCTCCACCATCCACAACAAAGGAGGCCGCGAGCTGATCTGTGGCTGCCTGTCTTGGTCCGAAAAGCACAGAGAGAACAGGCAGCGGTGCCCAGGGACCTGGGGTAGGCTCATCAGTGGAGACTCGGGGTCAGGACGCAGGCTCACCCCTGGAGCTTCATGCCCCCAACGCTACGCGAAAACTGTCAGCAGCTCTGGAGGTGGTCATCTGGTTCCGTTCCCTCATTTTGCAGAAAAGGAAACTGAGCTCAGCCTGTCCCAGGTCACACAACTAGTTCCTGGCCAGCTGGCCTGAAGAACCCAGGACAGGACTCCTGAGTCCCACATCAGGGTTCTGGCCCCTCCCGTGCCGCCTCCCTCCGGGAAAGGTCCACCCGGCAGAACCTCCTCCGTGCTGGAATCCCAGCTGGGCTTCCATGCCCGCCTCAGGGTCACTGGGGAATCCCATTTAGGGCAGACGCTCAGCAAGTGGCCTTCAGAGGTCCCGACCCACTCCCCAGACAGTCCTTTGTGTCTAAACTCCCAGCAGCTCCTTAGTGGCTCTGGCTTCTTTTGTACATTTGTAACTGTCAGCCTGAGGCCAGCAGGAGGTTGCCACACCGGATGCTCAGAGGCCAGTGGGGGCCACAGGGGTCCTCCTGGAGATGCTGGCACAGTGACTGACAGACAGACTCCACGGCCACAGCCGCATTCGGGGAGGCGGCCACGGCCAGGTCTCGTGTTGTCACGGGTGTAGAAAGGGCTTTGACCTGCAGTATATCTTCCAAACCCTTTGAAAGGGGATCGGTGTTTCTATTCCACAGCGAGGAAGCTGAAGTCCAGAGAGGTCAGGTGATTAATCCAAGGTCATAAAGTTAACGGGAGTCGGGGAAAGGGTAGGAATCCAGAGCTTCCAATTCCAAGACCGGGGCTCCTTTCAGCCCAGCCGGCGAGTTCACCAGCCGGTCTCTGCCCTCCACAAACACGTGCACCCATTTGGTGCAGCTGCTCTGAGCATTTATGCTCCAGGGTAAACTTCTGTGCTCAGGGCTCTCGCTCAGTGACAACAGTCCTTGACAAGAGGGGCCCCAGGCTTTCCTTCACCTGGGCCCCTCTGCCAAAGAACACCTAATTACCAGGGCCCCCACGCAGGATATGTGCCTGCAAATAAAGAAGAAAGTGAGCCCACCACATGGTCCCCAGACTCCTCCTCTCCACTCCACTGAAGCACCACAGCAGAGCAGGACTGTAACCTGATAGCACCCCTGTCTGTTTCTGGCTCCTTGAAGACATCAGGGACCTAACAGGAAAGCAATGCAGGAAACTGCAGTCATTTGACCACCGTTAAGGAGAGCCCTGGGCAGCCAGCTCCAGACCCCAGACGTACCATAAAACGGCGGCTGCCCCCCACCAGCCATCAGCTCCTGGCAACCACAACCATGCTGAGGCTGTGTCCTCTCGCCCCACCATGCCCCCCTGCCCCCAGGGCTTCTGCATTCAGGCTCACTTGGGAGAGAGCGACTCTGACACCATCTCTCTGGCCAGAAACAAGCACATTGGGAGCCAGGAAAGCCAGGGAAGGGGGCCACACAGGAGTGGATTGTTCAGTGTCCACAGGCAGCACGTGGGTCCCAGTTGCAGCAGCAGGAATTCCACAGGTGAATCTGCATCGAGAACCAAGGTGATGGCAGAGAGGGCAGCCGGCAAAGGAGGGTGTGTGCGTGGCGGGCGGCCGTCACAGGCGGCAGACCTATGTGACTAAGGGACCTCCTTGGGAGACCTCTCCACCAGCCACTGGCCCCCAAAGGGTCAGACTGTCCACGAAATCCCCGGCTAAAAGGGTAGGCTCAGGGCATATGAGTGTGACTATTGGCCACCGACACCTGAGCAGCTAGGGACACTATGGTATAGAGGAAAGGACCTCGATTAGACGTCAGAAGGGCCCAGGTCACCGTCACACATGGCTGCTGGGAATGTGGATGGTGCGGCAACTTGGGAAAACAGTCTGGCAGTTTCTTACAAAGTTAAACATAAAGTGACCAGATGATGCGGCAATCCCGCTCCTAGGTACTCCCCCAAGAGAAATGAAAACCTGTGTCCACACAAAGACTGGTTCGTGTCCTAGAAGCTTTATTCATAACACCCCAGAACTGAAAACAACCCAAATGTCCATCAGCTGGCAAAGGAATGAATAAAATCTGGTATCTCCACACAGTGGAACACTATTCAGCCATAAAAAGGCATGGACACACAACAACGCAGATGAATCTCGAAGGCACCATGCGGGGAGAAGCCAGATTCAGAAGTCTACACACTGTAGAATTCCACATGTATCCGGTCTCGGGAAGTGCCAAACTGCAGATTCTGATCTCTGGATGTGGGGCCTGGAGGTGGAGGGGGTGCCAACTGCAAGGAGGCTCCAGGGAACTTTTTGGGGAGATGGAGAGGTCCACATCTGTCATAGTAGTTACATGACTGCTCACGCTTGTCAACACTCAAAGAGCTAGACACCTAAAACTGGTCAATCCTGTTGTATGCAATTTACGCCACAATAAGGCAGATTTTTAAAACACTGGATTCCCTTTCTTGTCTAGAGCTCAAATCGATGGCCCGTGCTGGCTGTGTCTTGGAGAAATCACATAACCTTACTGGGGGCTTCCACTGCCTATTTTGTGCAGGGGACTGTGTAACAACATCCCCCAGGCTGGGTAGCTATAAGAGTAAAATCAGAAAACCTGAGGAAACGCACAGAGCCTGGACCGATGTGGGGCTTCACTAAACGTCTGCGCCTGCTTGCCTTCCTCCGTGTAAGTAAGCGGCTCTAATGATCCATAAACCTTCCAGCCCGCCGGGGCAGGGACGAGCTAGGGACTCCAGAAAGCGCTGAAATGCCAGGGGGGAACAAGGACAGAGGCTGAGTAGAGGGGAGGGCTGGGGAAGGGGGAGGGGAGGCCCCGGGAGTCCGAGGGGAGCACAAATGGCTGCGGGCGCCACCGCTCTGCTCAAGGCCAGTCCAGCTGTGGCCCCAGACCTCATCTCCTCTACCTTCACTAGGGGTCATACAAGTGCCTTCCCACAACTGCAGCACTCCCCTACACACACACACACACACACACACACACACACACACACACACACACACACACACACACACACACGGGCTGAATCCAGAGCAGGGCCAGAGAAAGACAAAGTCTCCTTTATGACACGCTGTGATTTGTTCCTATGCTGTGTGAACCCCAAGGCTCTGTGACATGGAACACAAGTTGCAGCAGTTCCTGTCACTTCCCACGGGCTCTGGAACAGACAGAGCATTCCTTTGCCCAGCTTCTGGTGAAATGCAGTATCGTTATTTTTAAGAGAAAGATGGAGACTGGGGGGGAGAAGGGGGTGGCAAAAAGAAGACGAATCCAAAAGACTTCTAAGAACCTTGGAAAGCTTGGAAGCTAATGGTGCCAGTTCTTTATTAGGTCTAATTTTGCTTCAAAAGTTCCACTTAGCACAAGACACTTACCAGCCGGAAGAAGGCTAGGTTCTGGCTCGCAATTAGTAAAGGACAGAATTTCCCAATTCGTTGGAACCAGGAAGAAAGTGGCATTAAAGAGTGTTCATGGGAGCTGGGCTCGGTGGCTCAGCCTGTAATCCCGTGCTTTGAGAGGCTGAGGTGACTGGATTGCCTGAGCCCGCGGGTTCAAGACCCGCCTGGGCAACTTGGCGAGACCTCATCTCTACAATAAACCAAAAAATTAGCCAGGTGTGGTGGCACATGCCTGTAGTTCCAGTTACCTGGAAGGCTGAGGCGGAAGGATTGCCGGAGCCCAGGAGGTCGAGGCTGCAGTGGCCAGGAGCGTGCCACTGCCCTCCAGCCTGGGCAACAGAGTGAGACTCCAACTCAAAAAAAAAAAAAAGAGTGTTCATGGGTAACCAAGGTTGCCAGAGGCAGTATCAAGACAGAGACACATAGTATAGTAGCAAGATAGCAAGATCCAAGATGAGATAACAAAGGCAGCTAAGGAACAAACGCTGGGTCCCTCTGGTCTGCGGTCACTATCATCAGCCAGGACAGCCTGGTAGCTGACCAGCATGTGCTTGCTTGCTTCATGCCTGTGTTTCAAGTGATACTGACTCGAGTAACGCCTTGTCTCCCCAAGCCCAGCCCCTAGCCCACCACCCAGTGACACATCCCTCACCTTCCCCAGGAAGCCTTCAATGGGAGTGCTCAACCATCACACCACACCCATTGGCTAAGGCAGGCTACTCCCTCAGACACAGCAGGCCAGGCAGCAAAACAAAGGCAATTCCAAGGAGCAGGTGAGAGAACCATGGCACAGAACGAGAGAGGCGCTTGCAAAGATAGAGAAGGATAGAAATAAAAATGTTTAAACCAGCTGGGCATGGTGGAGCATGCCTGTAGTTCCAGCTACTCGGAAGGCTGAGGCGGACGGATCGCCGGAGCCCAGTAGGTCAAAGATGCGGTGGCCGGGAGCGTGTGGCTGCTCTCCAGCCTGGGTGACAGAGGGAGACTCCAACTCAAAAAAAAAAAAGGTTTAAATGGTGGTGGGACACTTAGAGGCCAAGACATAGCAGGGGGCAGAAAAGGAGAGGCTGAAGGTCAAGTGCCCCCCAGGCAGTGATGGCCACACGATGGGGATGAGGAGTCGCCGATGCTCCCAACAGCAACGTCCGGGACTGGTGAACATTCGGGGTCACAGTGTGTGCTCAGAGATTCCAGAGCGCGGCTCCAGTGGCCTGACCAAGACTGAAATAAGCAAGATATCCCAAGGGAGGTAACAATGGAGTCCAAAGGTTGTGCCTTTATGGCTGGAAACTATGGACTGAATGTGGCCCAAATCCAATCTCCAAACAGCCACACCCACGGCCAGTCAGCTGACAAGGGTGACAACCTTGACTCTGGTCAACAATTAGGACAACAACTGTTTACTGAGCATTCACTATGTGCCAGGCACCATGCTAAGTGCTTTCCTCAGATGGCCCCATTTAATTCTCACCCTAATGAGTATTTCCTATTATTTTACAGATGAGGAAATGGGAGCTTAGAAAAGTCAAGTACCTTGCAGAATCACACCGCTGGCTCAGGAACAAACACTTACTGGATGTTGGCTAGGTGGACAGATGCAGGGATGACTGGAAAGAGACAGCAAATGAAAGGCTGGCTGACAGGCCGCTCTGGTATCACTCTTCCTGGGATTAAACTTAGACCTTGTCGGCCTGTCAGAAGCAGCAGAGACAGCAGTGTGCAAAATAACAGAACAGCAGCAACTAGTACCGACAACACCCCGGTTATGTGGAAAGCAAAGGAAAAATAAGAACACCGACTCTCCATCCGACAGAGAAATGGTGCCATCCCTGTCTTTAAATGTTCAAACGCATAAACGAGAGCTCCGGAGTGGGCAATGCCGGCTGTCTCCCAAGTCTGAAGGGTTCTCCCCGGGTATTTATGGAGCCGAGGTGTTGTGAGTTGGATGAGAAACAGGACACACACGGGAGCTCACACAGAGCAGGGGAGGCGCTTCTCAAATGCCTTTCCCTCGCGTCTGACTCTGCTTTGTTTAAAGCGAGACTGGCTTCGGCATCTGCACTTTTACTTGCTGCCTGACGAAAACCAGATGCCAAATGCCTCCCAGCACTCGTGGGGCCCTTTGCCCTTAGGAAAGTAACGCAGGGCAGCCAGGCGAGAGAAACATGACACTGAAACAAAGCCTGTGTACATTTTCAGGGCCTAGTTTAGGACTGCTGAGCCCTTAAGAAAAGGCACATATGGAATGCAAGTCCTTGAGGAAAGGCACCTTTTGAATCTTATGAGAGTGGGAAAGATTCAAAAGAGGGTCTTCGCATCTCATTCTTAGTTTGGCTGGGAGGTCTGGAACTTCTTCCTGATGCTCCACGTTTAACCAGGTCATTGAGAGGCTCCTCCTGGTCACCTGGATATCAGCCACACACACGTGCCCTTTCTCAAGCCACCTGGCATTCTGGGGCCTGTGGGGAGGACAGCCACCTCGCCAGCACAGCTCAGGAACAAGGGACTCCTCCTCGGGAAAGCCGCGAAGTCTTGGACCTGGGCCCTGGAATCACTGAGAGTCCTGGAGGTCAAAGAAAGTTGACCAGCAAGCTGCAGCCCATTCATCGCAGACCCCTGAGCAAACCAGTCGGAAGGACAACTGAACCCTGAAGACCACACGCCACCCAGAACCCACACCGAGAGCAGTTGGCCCTGCCGCCTCCTTCAGCTGCGGACCTCACTTCCACGGGGGTTTTCCAGCTGAAGGGGGACGCATCGAAGCCTGAGGCTGGAAGGATGGCCTGCCTCCTCCCGCGGCCACGCCACCTGGCCGTGCCCCTGGCTGCCGTGGCAGGGGAAGCCGCGAAGGCAAACGCGGCTCTTCACCCGCCACTTCCTCTCCCATTTCACTGGCTGACAGAATCACCTGGCCCCGGCCCAACTGTGAAGAAGCCCGGAAAACTTGGAGAGTGGGTCTATCCAGTGAGTTGATTTATCCACCATACTGCCTTAAGCCTCGCCCCCGACTCCCAAAGTCTAGCCCTGTTTTCAAATGAGCTCCAGTTCTCATTATTTGGATTTTTCATCATTACCTCAAAGCCCCAGAGGCAAAAACCAAACAGCCCCATCTCCTGGGGGTCCATGTTTACCCTTGTCACCAGTTATTTTATTCCTTTGTCGTTTTCCTCTGGTGTCTTCACCTCCCCCCCCCACACACACTTCCTACTGCTATCCTCTCGAATCTGAATTATTCCAGTGGCTGACACAAGTCACTAGGTTTTTGCTTTCTTCCCCTTCCAATTGACCTGGAACATAACTATTTAATCCTAATCTCTCTTACCAGGGCCCACGTTCGTCAGTTTCTCCCTGACTCTCACCCACGACATCAAGCGAGCATCACCGTCTCAACTCACAATCTGAAGTGCTCAGAACGTGCCTGCGGAAGGAGTCAGGACATAACCTCCCTGCTTTCTGGCAGTGCCACGTCCATGCCCGTCCTCACAGGTTCACTCGTGCCACTCCTTTCCTCGGAATGCTCTTCTGCTCTTCCCACGCAAATCCTAATCCAACTTCTGGATCTGCTCCACGAACACTCTCCTCACTCAAACCTTTCCTACCAACACACTTTCCCCTCGCCTTTCTGGCTTGCCACAAGACTAAGCACTGGCCTGTGTAATAGGCTTTCTAATGATCATCCGAGCTGCACTGTTTTATAGAAACCCTATTTCATGCTACTTTGAGGGAGTGTCTAATACAAGCTGCCTCCAATATAAGTAGTAGAAAACACCAACTTAACTGACTTAGCCAGTGAGGACAAAATGGGCGGAGGACGGACTGCCTGGACTCATGGGCTCGGCCATCAGGAACCCTGGTTCCTCCCATCTTTTCCCCTCTCGTGGCCTCAGGAAACTTGCTTCCTCGTCATGACAAGATGGCTGCTTCGCTTCCAAGAATCTAGTGAAAGGAGCTGTTCCCTCTGGGTTGCCTTTTACAACAGAAACATCTTTCCCAGAACCTCCCAGCAGACTTCTCCTTGCATCTCAACGGCCAAACTCTCACACCCCATGTATAAACTATGGGCTTCCATGACAGGCTTAGCTCAATCAGCATCTACCCTAGAGCTGGGAGCAGGGTCACTTTTCCTTGAGTGGCGTGGGGGAGAGGTGTGCCATCCAACCAAACAGAGCAAAGAACGGCTGTTGTAGGCAGCCAAGCGTGTCCACCACAGGCAGGGACCAATGTCATGTCTCTGTACTTCCCTCACTTGTCACCCCCATCCTGTGCTGGCACGAGAAAGCTCAACAAAGAGCTGTGGAACTAGAAATTATCCCGTGGGTGTGAGAAAAGGGTGCGCATTAGAATAGCGTGGTACAATTGGACACTTGTGCATAGAAAATGGAAAG
Organism: Carlito syrichta; assembly: GCF_000164805.1. Classification (NCBI taxonomy): domain Eukaryota; kingdom Metazoa; phylum Chordata; class Mammalia; order Primates; family Tarsiidae; genus Carlito; species Carlito syrichta. The sequence continues at coordinate 18,079 of NW_007079723.1, read as the reverse complement.
AGGGCCATGAAATCCACACAGATGCAAAACAGTTCTGAGCAGAGAAGGGTTGGGAAGCTCTGGTCTAAACCCTAGACTGGGCCCGACTCCCAGTTCCACAGAGAGGGAGCAGGCCCCAGGCCAGAGTGCTGGGCTTTGCCCAGCAGGGCCCAGCTGGGGCCTTCTCCTCAGTTCAACCCTCGCCTCTGACGGACCAGTGGTCCACAGGCCAGGCCACAACCCCTCAGGCAGAAGTTCCAGGCACAAAAAAGGTTCACGATGAGGAACGTCAGTACCTAGCAAGTAACTGGGCACATGGTGGGCGTGCAAGTCTGTGGGACGAATACATGAACTCACAAACTCTGGTCTGGAAAAGTGTTCCCTTCACTCAGGCTTAAAAGGATGGCGTCTTAGCTGTGTCGATGCTTCTCCCTATTTCCTCTTCAAGCCAAACAGCTCCTATCCTTGCCTTTCACCTCTGCTTTCTAGAGCACTCTCCCAGGTTCTCTGTGCCTCCAGTTCCAAATTCACCTGCCTCCACCTGAGACTGGGAAATGTACCAAGAACTACACAGAAAATATACCGGACACAAGGCCCCACTGATGCCCCAACTCTGTATCACAGAGCCACAGGTGTTCGCTATCTGAAGATCTGGAATTCCTTTTCCAAAACCATAGCTGGCAATTCCTTGGCTAGAGAAACTGTGTTAAATGTAGCCTACTGCAAGACTTCGTTGACTACGACATGCATTCAACATCCATTACATGTTAACTGAACAACTGCTAGGTTGAGCCCAAGACACTGGTGATACACTGTTTTTGACCTACCAAATGGCAACGCCACACCATTTAACCTAATATTTACTCTGTGCCAGGCAGTGGGCTAAGGAGGGGCTTGGGACACCACGACAAACAACACAGACATAATCCGTGTCCTGATGGAACCTGCGGTCTCGTGTATTAAACCATTAATTACAAACGTACAGTCTAGCTTCAGGACTGTCATTAATTATATGTGCATATATTTGTTTATTGCTTGACTTTTTTATAGCAGAACACATTAGGTATTTGTTAAATGTATTGATCTGGGTTACAACACACACTTGCAGGTGCCATGGAAGCATGTGCTAGAGAGACGTAACCTGATCTTGGGAGGTGAGGATCTGGGTCTTCACTAACTTGGAATTTCTGATATTGCTGATAAGATAAAGTTGAGGCTTCACAAAACAGGTCTTTAGACAGCATACAAATGCCTATCAGCATACACCAGGTTTCATTGGGACTATTTAAAATACTTAGGAGAACAAATGGTTTTCAAGCTCAATCTAGTATTTCAGAAACTCCATTTACATAAACAATTGGCACACTAATTGCAAATCACTCTTATTTCTCTCCTAAAGCAAGCTCCCCCAAGGATCTTTATTAGGCATTCTAGTAGCCTAGTTTGAGTTACAGTATTGACTTAAAAGTAATAACAGTGAATCGGGCTCAGTGGCTCAGCCTGTAATCCCACGCCTTTGGGAGGCTGAGGTGAGTGGATTGCCTGAGCCCGCGGGTTCGAGACCCGCCTGGGCAGCGAGACCTCATCTCTACAATAAATCAAAAAATCAG
>NW_007079723.1:0-16470 GCF_000164805.1 Carlito syrichta | reverse complement strand
AGGCGGAAGAATCGCCGGAGCCCAACAGGTCGAGGATGCAGTGGCCGGGAGCGGCCACTGCACTCCAGTCTGGGTGACCGAGTGAGACTCTGACTCAAAAAAAAAAAAAAGTAATAACAGTGAAGTTCTTGAAAAACATTTGGTAATTCAGATATTTAACTAATTCAAACTAATCCTCCTCATTCGTCAACATTGTCAGAGATTTTGCCTTCATATTAAGAGAAAGGTTGCACTTTGAGTAATCGTCACCAAATTCTCTCACAGGACACCTTTGGTAGCAGGAACCTGAGCTAGCATCAGAAGGTGTGTGGAAAGGGAAAATAAAGAACCAACAACCTGTTGGGTGTGGTGGCTCATGCCTATAATCCCTGCACTTTAGGAGGACGAGGAGAGAGGACTGCCTGAGAGTCTAGGGGTTTGAGATAAGCCTGAGCAACTTGGTGACACCTCGTCTCCACAATAAAACAAAAAAATTAGCCAGACGTGGTGGTGTGTGCCTGTAGTTCCAGCTACTTGGAGGGCTGAGGCGGAAGAACTGCTTGAGCCCAGCAGGTTGAGGCTGTGGTGGCCATGAGTATGCCATTGTACTCCAGCCTGGGCTACAGAGTGAGACTACGACTCAAAAAAAGAAAAAGAAATGACAACTTGGAAGAGCATTTGCAGTCCAAATTAGTCCAATGGATGATACATATATGAAGTCACACTCAAATCACAAGCACAACACATAAAAATTTTAGGCCCTGTGTTTCAGTGACTGGCTCTCCTCCGTGATGCTTGCCCCATTAAAAAACAGATAGATAGATACATAGGTTCTGAACCCCTGATCTCTTGATTAACCTGATGCCATTTAAGGAACTACGTCAGTGAACACCACTGGACCCGGGCCTCTTATCCCTTCTGCAGCTTCGCCCTGAGAGCTGGCCCTGGACACACACTGCACAGACATCAATGAGCCGGGACAATGTCTCCATGTGTGTTTGGCCTGTCATTGTTCTCTGTACCAGCATGGAGACTCCATAACACACTGGTCACATTCACGGAGCATCTTGAACTCTCTCGACATGGCAAATGAACAGCAGGCCCTGTCCCCATGCCAAAAGCAAACAAAAACCCGTTGCCAGCAAGGAGGACGCCCGGCCTCTCCCAAGGATGCCAAAGTCCCCATCCAGCCTCCACTGCAGAACCGCACAAATCTCTCGGATGCAGGCAGGATGATCACGGGCTCGGAGAGATTATGCTCTGAATGTCTTAAGAGATTAGTTACTTAAAATCCTCCACATGACTTGAGTCATCCCCGTTACAGATCACAGAGTAAAAGCCGACTTGATTAAAGCCGAATGCCTATACGTTTGCAAAAGCGGGAGCATGCAGAAGAAAACAGGAGTCAGATTACGGACGGGCACTGCACCAGCTCCAGGACATCAGGGGCGCTGAGGAAATGATGGCAAGGAGGCACATGTAGTTCTCCTGGTCACCATAAATACCACAGCCCCGAGGCTCTCACAGTTACTTACTTTCCCCCAAATCCAAGACTGAATCTGGCCTTATATTCAAATGAAGCCCTGCCTTCCTCCAATTCCAACTCTGGGAAATCACAGGGCCTCTGTGCTGGGGGGAGGAGTACAAATGTTTAGGAGGACAAAGGAGGACAAATGTTTATATTGCATGATATCTTGACCAAAACAAAGACAGCGTGCACCAGGGTCTCTTTCTCAACTAGTCAGGGGCATTTTCCAGTCCTCCTTCCGCTCCCTGCTGCCCCAGCACAGCTTTTCCTTCCCTCTAGAATAATTCACCTTTTTTTAAAAAGTAGGTGTCTCACTCTGTCACCCAGGCTGGAGTGCAGTGGCACAATTACGGGTCAACACAGCCTCGACTTCCTGGGCTCAGGAGATCCTGCTGCCTCAGCCTCCCGATTAGCTGAAACCACAGGTATGCACCGCCACACTCGGTTAATTTTTTTAGTTCTTGTAGAGGCAGGGTCTTGCTATATTGCCCAGTCTGGTCTCAAACTCCTGAACTCAAGCGGTCATTGAGATCACAGGCATGAGCACTGCACCCAGCCTAGAATAATTCGCCTTTAAAAATGAGAGGATCGGCCGGGCTCGGTGGCTCAGCCTGTCATCCCAGTACTTTGAGAGACCGAGGTGAGTGGATTGCCTGAGCCCACGAGTTCGAGACCCGCCTGGGCAACTTGATGAGACCTCATCTCTACAATAAATCAAAAATTAGCCGGGCATGGTAGCGCGCGCCTGTAGTTCCAGCTACTTGGAAGGCTGAGGCAGAAGGATCGCCAGAGCCCAGCAGGGTCGAGGCTGCAATGGCCAGGAGCGGCCACTACACTCCAGTCTGGGCGACAGAGTGAGACTACAACTCAAAAAATAAAAAATAAAAATAAAAATGAGAGGATCACAGGGCACAGTGGCTCACGCCTATAACCCCAGCACTTTGGGAGGCAGAGGCAAGAAGAGTGCCTGAGCCCAGAGGTTCGAGATCAGCCTGGGCAACATGCAGAGACCTCATCTCTACAATAAATCAAAAACTAAGTCGGGCGCAGTGGCTCATGCCTGTAATCCCAACACTTTGGGAGGCGGAGGCAAGAGGATGGATTACCTGAGCGCAGGGATGTGAGACCAGCCTGAGCCACAAGGTGAGACCTTGTCGCTACAATAAATTTAAAAAGTCAGTCAGGCATGGTGGGACATGCCTGTGGTTCCAGCTACTTGGAAGGCTGAGGCAGAAGGATCACCTGAGCCCAGCAGGTTGAGGCTGCGGTGGCCATGAGCGTGCCACTGCACTCCAGTCTGGGTGACAGAGTGAGATGCCGACTCAAAAAATCAAATGAAAATAAAATCAAATAAAAATGAGATGACTAAGCGTGAGGTCTATAAAAATTCTTCCAAAGTGAACTTGGGTCTAGAGGCGAATTAGTTCTGGATCTCTTCTCTCCCTTCTAGAAGTCCACCACTCAGAAAGTGTTCACAGCCAGAGAGGGGCTGAACACCCAGCCAGAGGCCACGGCCTGCTCTGACAGTGGGAAGAAGAACGGGCTGGGCAGGGCGCTCGCAATGCCATCTTGCTTCTTTGTCATAAAGTACCAGAAGGCAGGCTGCAAAAGTACTCAGCAAGCTGCTTTTTGGTACCGGAACATCACAAGTCATTATGAAACTGTTCAGCAAATCATCTTTAAACAGTGTCATAAGGGGTTATCGAGTTTGGGGTGAGCCTGGAACGAATCTTTCTGCACAGTCACTCCTCAAACTAACAACCATGACCATTTGGGAAGCAGAATTCCCATGGGACCACAGTCTCCAAACCTACATGAAACCACTGCCAAGCAAAGCTGAGGAGAAAGCCGGAGAGGCCTTGAGAAGTGCTGCTTGTCTGAAGGAGCATGACCCTGTGCAGAGGCTCCCGAGTGCCGCTGGCACCTGCCCTGAGCCATGGCCATTTCTCCTGGGCACAGTTGATAACCACCTGGAACCCGCAGACTTAGGGGGCTCAGGGAGAAGGGAGAAACACCTGGTTACCTGAGAAAGGTGCATATCAACGCCTTCTTCGTCTTTTTTTTTTTTTTTCTTTTTTTAGGGAATGGGCCTTGATTTGTCATCCAGGCTGGATTGCAACGGCACAATAATAGCTCACTGCATCCTCGAACTCCTGAGCTCAAGTGATTCTCCTTCTCAGCCTCTTGAGCAGCTGAGACTACAGGCGACAGCCAACATGCCTGGCTAATTATTTGATTTGACTGTAAATGCGGGGGTCTCTGCTGCCCAGGCTGGTCTCAAACTCCCAAAGTGCTGGGACTACAGGCAGGAGCCACTGGCCCGGCCCAATGCCTTCTCAGGGTCAACCTCAGATCAGGAGAGGGCATCCAGCAAGGTACAGACCCAGAAGAGCCCACCCCTTGCTGAGCTGATACAGAGCTGCTGGAAAACAAGACCAGCACCCACCAGCACCCTGAGCTGTGTCCTCGCAGCCCCCTCCTCAGGACTCCCTCACAGGACTCTCGCTGCAGGGAGGCAGAGGGCAAGGTCAGGAGGACGAATGAGCCCTGCCACCACCACAGCCCCAACACAAGGGTCTTTGGGCGAAAGCCTGGGATGGATGCCGTCTCCTCTCTGGTGGGGAGAACGCGATTTTTCTATCCCTATTTCTCTGTTCTGGCTTTCTAGAAATTCAGATCTAAGTGTGAATTCCCAATTCCCATAGACAGACATCCCCAGCAGTTGTAAGGACCCTCCACATATCCAGGACTCTAAATATTCATATTTTCAAGATAAAAAATTGCCCTTTTCCCCCTCAACATCCCCTCACCCCTTCATCTCCCCCAACCACTGGTAATTCATTGTCTTACTCCTAAAGGTTCCTTCATCAGGGCTGCCCAGGGTAGCAGTAATTCAGCGGCATAAAGAAGATCCAAGAACAAAACAGGAAGAAAAGATTAGGTAACACAAGAAAAAAGGCTAACTGTGGGGATAAAAAAGAGTCCCCTAATGTCAGAATGTTTCTAATGAATCGTTCTATTTATTGAAGACTAAAAATACGCATCAGGTGGCTACCTCCAATGTTCACGGTGATCTTAACTTTTCATCCTGTAGCATTTGAGATAACAGAACAATGAGTGCTTGTAGCAGGCACTTAATCACTGGCTGAACGAGCTTCCTCGGAAAGCCTGCTCAGGAAAGAAGCATAGGTAGATCCTAACAGAACAGGGGCTACACGCAGTGGTCCTGGGACAGGTGGCAGAGGGTCAAGCCCTGATGTTTAAGAAGGGGTGACTATGATACGTGAATCCAAACCATCTCTCCAAAAGAGCAACCGTTTTAAAAATCAGGTCTAAAGGTGACCATCCCAGAAACCTGCTTTTGCTCCTGGACATTTTAAAGAAAGTCATATCCGTGAAACTGAGCGGTAACCCGTCACTTTGAAATGATAATCTTTTTACAGCAATAGCTATTTCTGCAGGGTTAAAGAAAAAAGTTCTCTTCCTTGGGCTGAAGTCTTAAATGCTGAGCCAGTAGCCAGCAACCTCAGAGTTTACTCGAGTCCAGCACTTTCTAAAAGGAGCAATCATTTGGGAATTGAAAATACAGGAAAATTTCTCCTTTTTTTTCTAGTCTATGAACAAATAAGAAGACCGCTCAATTGAATTAGACACAAAAGCCAGTATTTATGGTTGCCTTCTTCACAGGCTTTACACAGGCTTCACGTTAACGTAATGTAACTTGAAAATTATAGCAAAACAGTCAATAAAATGAGTGTGCTTCATTTGTTGAATTGATGTGTTTTTGAAGAACATATTCTGAATAAAACAAGTCAATTATTCTCATTAAGTATATTAAAATGTAAAGATATAGTTTTATCATGACTCTTGCTCTCCTGATACAGCAAGACAAAATTATCGTTAGATAGATATCGAATGAAGTTCACTACTCCCCAATGATTTCACAAATTAGAGCCTCAGCTAGCTATAAAATAACCAAATCGGTTCTGATATGGTTATAAAATTAAGCCTGAAAAAACAGTGAAGTTAGTCACTCCTTTAAGACCAAGTCGTTGAACACTATGTTCTGTATGCTACATTTATGTCAGAAAAAAAATCTATACTTGTATGAGTATATGCATAGAAAAGGATCTGGAAGAATACATACCAAACCGTAAATAATATATATCAAATTCAGTAAGAGGCATGGGGCAAGGAGGGGCATTTTTACATTTTACTTTCTATATTCTTTTTTTTTTTGAGGTGGAGTCTCACTCTGTCGCCCAGGTTGGAGTGCAGTGGCACATTTCACAGTCACCCTAGCGTCAACCTGCAGGGCTCCAGCGATCCTGCCACCTCAGCCTTCCAAGTAGCCAGAACTACAGGCACGCACTACCACACCCAGCTAATTTTTGATGTATCGTAGAGACGAGGTCTCACCAAGTTGCCCAGGCTGGTCTCAAACCCGCAGGTTCAGGCGATCCACTCGCCTCGACCTCCCAAAGTGCTGGGGTTACAGGCTGGGTACCAAGCCCAGCCGACTCTCTTTCTATATTCTTACAACAGAACCCTATTCACTGTTACCTCTCCGTCAAAAAATTAAAGTACAAAAAATAAAGCAAACAAATAAAAGCCACCTTCCAAAGTAGGAGCTGATGATCTCTCCACCTTACTTTTATATATTACTTCATACCCTAAAGCATTTTATTTGCTGTTTTAAATTATGACTTAATTCATATCAAACCTTCAGTGAAAATCAAGAGGTCCTTTTGAGGGTGTGAAACCTAAGAAGCTGTAAAATTTTATTCTCTGAAAGTCTTTTAATTAATTTTTTTTTTACAGGTGCAAGTCACCATGCCTGGCTAATTTTTGAAATTTGTGTAGAGATGAGTTCTCACTATGCTGCCAAGGCTGCATAGTGGACTCAAGGGCCCTCCAGCCTCGGCCTCCCAAAATCCTAGGATTACAGATGTAAGCCACTGCACCCAGCCTGAAAGTCTTTTTTAAAAAGGAGGAGGCCGGGCTTGGTGGCTCAGCCTGTAATCCCGCGCCTCTGGGAGGCTGAGGTGAGTGGATTGCCTGAAGCCTGAGGTGAGTGGATTGCCTGAAGCCGCAGGTTCGAGACCCGCCTGGGCAGCGAGACCTCATCTCTACAATAAATCAAAAAATCAGCCGGGCGTGGGAGCGCACGCCTGTAATTCTGGCTACTCGGAAGACTGAGGCAGAAAGATCGCTGGAGCCCAGCAGGTCGAGGTTGTGGTGGCCAGGAGCGGCCACTGCACTCCAGTCTGGGCGACCGAGTGAGACTCCAACTCAAAAAAAAAAAAAAGGAAGAGATCGTCCCTGGCTGGGATAAGGTAGGTGTGATCTCACTTGTTCAACTCCATATCTCCTTCTCCTCTCGCTACTGAAAAGTGCTTCTAGCAAAGTCAATCAAGGTCACCAATGCAAACAATCAGCAGGCAAACACCACTTAGGCTATCCAAGGTTCCTAAGGCCCAACGTAGCACTCAGAGCTGAGAGGCTGGCCACCTTAGAGATTTCGAAATCACCTAACAATGATCCCACCTTCCCCAAAGTGCAGGTGTGAGGCTAAAAGACCTACAGGGTCAGACACGTGTGCGCTCTGGTCATCCACAACCCAGAGCCCCAGACTAATTTTGCTTTAGAACCGGACGATGTGAAGTGCGAGTGATCATACTGGTTACCAGCTGAGGCATACAAATTACTACTTAATAAGTGCTGTCTGTCTGGGAGACAGAAGACTTCAAAATACGCGGCCCTTGGGGGAAGGGGAGTTAATAAAATGGGTCCTTGAGAGGTGGAAGTGGAAAGCCCCCATCTCATGTCATCACCAGAGACGCCACAGGTACACCAGTGCCCTGCAGAGGGATGACAGTCTCAGAGCTGCCGTCAAACAGGAGGCAGCATTGGGAGGCCGAGGCAGGAGAACTGCATGAGCCCAGAAGTTCAAAATAAAGCCTAGGCAACACAGCGAGACCTCACCTCTATAAAAAAAAAATTAGCCAGGTGTGGTGGCACATGCCTGTAGTTTCAGCTACTCTGGAAGCTGAGGCAGGAGGATCACCTGAGCTCAGGAGCTTGAGGCTGCGGTGAGCCATAATCATGCCACTGCACTCCAGCCTGGGCAACAGAATAAGACCCCGACTCAAAATTTCTAAAGAAGAAAAAACAGGAAGCAGCAGACTGCACTCTAGTCCTCAGCCTATGGGTGCCACAAGCAAAAAGAGAATTAAATATACAAAAGTAGCACCAACTTAAGGCAAGCCTGGGCAAACACCACTGCATCAATAAAGAACCCAAACTCGAAACTAGTATCGTTTTTTCTTCTGTCTTAATAAAGAGAAGGGGCTAGGGCACTTGAAAGTTAACGGGAAGAGGTGCCACTAGAAGACTGGACACACATTTCTGTGAGTTCAGTTTTATGTCTTTGCTCTGATTATGGTTTTTTACATTTTTGTTTTAGATTTGGGGGTCGACATGCGTATTTGTGACGTGGACGTGTTGTGTCGTGGTGGGGACTGGGTCTCAGGTGTCCCACTCCTCAGAGAGTGAACGTTGTGTCCGGCAGGCAGTTTCTGAACCCTAACCCCCTCCCGCCTTCCTCCGTAGTGGTCTCCCCAGTGTCTGCTGTTTCCATCCTTGCGACCCTCAGCTCCCACATAAGTGAGGACATGCGGTGTTTGGTTTTCTGTGTCCGAGTCAGTTCCCTTAGGGCGATGAGCTCCAGCTCCATCCATGGTGCTGCAAAAGACGTCTGATGACGTCTTGTCCGACTGCACAGAAGCTCTTCCTTTGGTACAAGAACAGCCCCCACCCCCTTCATGCCCACCCCAGGGGTCCCCACCGGCAGCAACGCCTTTTGTCATTCCTGGCTACTCCTCTCAGTGGGCCTCCAGGACACCCACTGACAGCTTTCTGGTATCTCCCACCTGTCTGGCCCAAATACCCAGTCCTCATGCCAACCGATTGCCCAGTTCTTACCAACCAGCAACACTAGGGTCCCTGACCCAGGACACTCATGCCTCTTCACCCCTTTAGATATCTTTCCAAAGTGGCCCCTGTGCCCACAGTTCCACCAGAACGTGACTTTAAGACTGCCTAAAAGCCCAGCTCTTACACAAAGCCTTTCCTGACTGACCACTCACAACTCCTCTGGCCTCCCCTTCGCTCTGCTCCTAAGCTGAAAACAAGAACAGACTGGCATAGCCTCCTCTTGCCCAGTAGACAGCCATCCTCAACAAGAGCATCAGGCCAGTGGTTTCCTGTCCATTTGCAAACTGACCGTTTGTTTTCCTGCTGGCCTTAGATGGCCGTATCCCAGAGGGCAGGAACAGGGTGGTGTTCAGCAAAGCCTTGGTCCCCGGATGATGGGGAATGGGGTATTCCAATGAATTCAATTAGAGGGTTAGGCAGAAACTTTGTTTCAACTCTCGCCATTATCAAGCCTATTATAAAGCTTTTAAAAATACATCTGACCACTTTCCAGTCAAGGTAGAGTTAACATAATTTAATCTTTGATTTAGGATCTTACAGTGCCCCAGGCTCATCATTCTCTTCTGCTCCTATAATTATAGATGCGGAAGACATAGAGACTGGGCTGACGACTGCTTGGAAGCTAAGTTCTAGAATAAATCCTTGCTACCGCGTCTTGTGATTTTTGCCCTTCTGAAGGTGGAGTTCAAAAATAAAAACCAAATCTCACTTTAACATTGAGTTCCAGATAAGGGAGGTCCCCTGCCATGATCTTTGTTAAATGCCTGCCACTGTGACCCACAATTAGTCACTTAATAAAGGGTTCTTGATGAGGGAATTTGGCAACATGTGATTTTCTACAAATATAAGCTTGATTTTGATGCAACTACTCATTTCTTTGAAAATCAGGGGCATTCACACACAGGTGTTCTAAATTTCCTTAAATTGAAAACCAACCCTTTACAAGGAATAACTACACTCACTTTGAAGCAGCAAAGAAACAGGTGTCCACTTATGGCAAACGAAGAACTCCCGGAGGAACCCAAAAATGTTAGTCAAGGAGTCGTAATTCAGGACACACAGGACACCCGAGGCCAGGGGTCACCAGAGGTCAACAGCTGGAACCACTTTCTCCAGCTCCCAGGCCTGGGCTAAGCAGAAGTGGTCTGGGCTCTAGGGATCCAGTTTAAGCCTAAATCCCAAACTCATTATAATTCAAGTCAATTCTCCAAGTTCAACAACAACCCACCTGAAATGGTTCTTAAAGGCACTACAGTCATCTCTCCAATCTGCAAAAGGCCACTCCACCACCACTATGCCTGCTACACCTTTGCGAGATCAGGACTCCACAGGGAATAGGACACCTTCCCCGTCCAAATCCTGACCGCTTCCGAAAGTTGGCCCACATCCTCTTCCAGTGTCTTCCTCCACAACCACCTCCTATGCTGAACTTTGCTCTGAACTTTGCAGGAGTTTCTGGACAGAATTCAAAAGGTAGGTGAACTAACCATTCCTTTCATTATGAATGTAGGTGACCAACACAGTAACATCTCCAAAGCTTGTGATCGGTTACAACAGAAATCACACTCTTTCGTGTGTGTGTGTGTGTGTGTGTGTGTGTGTGTGTTTTGGAGTCAGAGTTTCGCTCTGTTGCCCAGGCTGGAGTGCAGTGGCACAATCACAGCTCACCGCAGCCTCAATCTCCTTGGCTCAGGCGATCTTTCTGCCTCAGCCTCCCTAGTAGCTGGGACTCTAGGCACGTACCACCATACCCAGCTAATTATTATTATTATTGCTGTTATTATTATTATTTTTTTTTTTGTAGAGATGAGGTCTTGCTATGTTACCTAGGCTGGTCTCAAACTTCTAGGCTCAATTAATCATCTCGCCTCGGCCCTCCAAAATGCTGGGATGATGGGTATGAGTCACTGCTCCTGACCTAGTCTGCTATTAACAAAGCATACTGTTATTTTTTTAAATATTTGAAAAAACGCTTAAAAGCGTTGTGCTCAGAAGGAGCCCACAGGCTTCACCAGACTGCCAAAGGGATCCCTGGCTCTACGTGTTAAGGTTAGGGAGGCTAAGAAGCCCCACCAGCAGACAAACTTGGATTCGAAGTCAGGCTGTGGGGCAATCCCGTCGGTCCACTCCTGCCTGAGAGCTTTTCTGCCCTCTCTCAACAGCAGCAACAACAACAGCAACAACAACAACAACAACAACAACAGCAACAACGTCAGGCTCTGCCAATTTCCAGTTCTTTTCCTTTGAACAAATTCACTTAATCTCTCTGAGTCTTGAATTTCATCATCTTGGTGAAGGAAGCCAATACAGAAAAAAACACCTACGCTCTGAAACCACTCACTCAACAAAAAATTAACCGAATACCTGCTTACTCTGAGCCAAGCAGAAGGCTGAGTTCTGGAGTGACAGGTAATGAACAAACACAGCAGAGGCAGTCTGTAAGCACTTTGTACAGAAGGCTGCTGTGTAAAGAGTTTAGTACAGTGACCAGCACATAAGCACTCCATAAACACTGTAATGCTCACTGATAAAACCACAGCATGTAGTGTTTAATTATAAGCTGATTTAGATTGCTTCTTAGCAAACAACTCTTGGTTCATCTAGCTCATGCTTTCCCCTAACAAGCCTTCTTAGAGACCAGAGGCCGAGCCTCAGACTCACCGAGTGGGCAACTGGCTAGATGAAAGAACACAAAACTTAGAACCAATCCTGCTCTGCCACTTACTAGTTTTGTGACTACCGCAGAGACGAGTAGGCATCCCCCAAAATCTGTTTTCTCTTTTCCCTACAGTATAAGACTCTCAAGTTCTTTAATCAGGGCATTCAGAATAAGGATATTTCCCCGCTTTCCTTGCTGCTAAGTATGGTCATATGACCAAGTTATAGCCAATAAGGACGTAAGCAGAAGTGATAGGTGTAACTTCCAGGGAGTAGCCTTAAAATGAAGAGGGGCTACCCTCCGCCAGCCCTTTTCTTCCTTCCTGATAGCTGGGGCTGGCAGAGCCCCTTTGGACCCAAAAATGACCTTGGGCACGGAGAGCATGCACAGGGGGCAAGACTGAAGGAGCTCGGAGTCCTGACATGGGGGAGCACACAACAACCTGGTCTGTTACCCAGCGTGCAAGTTACCTAACCCCCCTCAACCTAAATGTCCCCATCTATAAAAAGGTGATAAGACAGGGGACCTATCTTGCAGGGTTGTTTTGAAGAAGGAATGATACGGGTTTCCCAGTGAGGGCTGGAGTTAGCAGAGTCGGTATTACCACAGTCACGGCAGTAACAGTAGTCTTGCTACAGTGAAAAATGTAGGAGACTGGGACATCTTAACACAGTCCTGGGTGCCCACAGGGGGCTCAGTGATTCTCGGCATCGAGAGGCATCTTAGTAGCTCTAGCCCTCCCGACAAGAATTCCCCTCTCCAGCACCCTCATCAAACATCCCCAGGAGAGGGAAATGCACCACCTCCGGGTCAACTGTTAGGCTAGTGCATGTGTTCATCCATAAAGCAGGATCCTCATCCCCGTCTCCTGGCTGCTCCAAGCCACCTCACTTCTCTCCTCTGCCTCCTCTTTCTCTTGTGCCTTTGATCACCCCAGCCCTGCCTCTGAGGTCAAACCCATCAGTACATCAAAGTCTCTCTCCAGCTCTTTCCGAAGCACCCTCTGGCCTCTCCCCAAAGGAGCCTTCCCTAGCGAACTGGGAAGTAAGGGTCGCTTCCTCAGACCCATCCTTTTCAAACCAGGAGCTTCCCAAACTCTACACATGAACTTCTCTCCCGCCGGAGAAGAACGCAAGTGATCAATCGCCATCTACAGGCTCTCCTGTGCAGATCCAGCAATGTCCCAAGCTCCTACATTTTTCATTGCGGACACTTTTAAAGCTCTTTCATCTTGTCTGCAACATCAGCACTGGTCTGGGAGGTATAACTCTTCATGGCAACGCAAAATCGAGATGTGCTCTGTGTGGCTAACGCTTGTATTCGTCTTTCCTGATTATTCCCCTCCTGTTCTTGCAGACACAAATCCTATTCTCTCTCTCTCACAGTGCTGTGATCTTCCCATGTCATTGTCACTCATGCAGGCTACTCTCAGGCACGGGCACAGCTACATCCACCCCCTCCCCCAATTCCCAAATCTCTCTCTTGTCTTCTGCCCCCTGGCTCCACTGAGTCTCAGTAGTGGAGACTTTACTACCTTCATGGCCCAACCGGGCCCAGACTTCAGTGGCTTTGGAATTGGAACGAGGGTTGTGGTGGCAGCCAATGGCTCCTGAGTTGGGTGGGACACTCAGGGCTGCCAACGGAAGAAAAGAAGGCACAGTGGTCAAGAGAGCAGGCACATAGCCATGTAGCTTCAGTTGGACAAAGGCATGAGCAGAAATCAGTGTCCCATCAGACAGCAAAGAGGCCCCAACCAAACCCTAGATACCGCCAAAGGCAGGCAGCAGAAAGGCTTGGGTCTATGACGTCAAGGAAGTTCAAGCATCCGAGATCTACCCTGTGTTCCCACCCCCTCATACACTGTCACGAGGTTTTCTTTCTTTCTTTCCTTCTTTCCTTCCTCCTTCTTTCCTTCCTTCCTTTCTTTCTTTCTTTTGAAAGCAGGATTTATTAAGAGGACAGAAAAGCTCCCACAGTGGGAGGGGACCCGAGGGGGTTGCCCAGTCACAGGGTTTTCTAACTTCAATTGCCACTTCTGGAGGATGGCACCTGCATCAGTCTCTTGTCGCAGAGGACTTAGCCTTATCCAACTTTCTACAAACAAAATTGTAATCCAGGCATGTGATCCACATGGGCTTGAAAGCTTGGGATGTTCTGCTGTTTTAAATTCGCACTGCACATTAATTCACATTACACAGCAAGAATGCTGACACGTGCGTCAGACGGCAAGCGGGAAAGGAGACCCCAACAGGGGTTTTGTTCCCTCCCCACACACCTGCTGCTGCTCTCAGGCTCAGAAAGTGGTAGCAAGGTCTCCTCCCGACGCGGAGTGCCACCAGGGGACAAGAAGATGGGGTTCCGCCGGTGGGGCTCCAAACCAGACCCAGATCCACGGGCTCGGCCATGGCTCCAAGCCCCCCACTTCCACCCACAGCTGGCCTTCTGCCATCGTGCCCTGTAAGGCCACCAGGACGCTCATTCGCCGCCATGGCGCCGGTCTGCACATGAGGGTAGGAGTGGAGGGAAGATGACAGTGCCTGCCCGGGGTCTGGGTCCTGCTCCACTCCACAGTGGCCCAGGGAGCGAACAGCAGGGGGACCAGCAGGCAGCCTTCCGTTACTTGAGCAGTCAGAAGAAACAAAAGGCACGAATGTCACATTTCCTTGTTTTCCCAGGGGTGGTTCCTTCTCGGCCCTGGGCTCCACCCTTCCACTCAGCCCTCTTTCCCGCCTTAGCCATACACCCGCCCCATGCCCAAGCCTCCCGGAGGGCTTTCCTTGTTTAAGTCCTTTTGAATCCACATGAATCACTAATTGCTGATTTAAACCCAGACACTCAATGAATGACAAATACAGGACAACAAAAACAGACAGAATATCAAGAGACTGGCAAATGGAGGGTGCCCTGCCTTCTTGACTCTGCATGGGCATACAGGTGACACGGAGATACTGCCTGTATCTAACCCCTAGCTGGACAGAAGGCTGGCTATGCTTGCTGCCAGACTAGGGTATCTGTGTGTTGGGCAGTGAGCCACTGGCAATAATGAACTCACACGCTGGTTCTCTAACTCAACCACAATGGAATCACCCACCAGAGCTAAAAAACTGATGACACCTGGGTCACACCCCCAGAGAGTTTCGTTGGTCTGGGGGGTGTTGTCTGCAACCAGATTTTTAAAAATGATTCCGACATGCACCAAGTTTGAGAACCACGGATTGAACACATTTATTGTGTGTTTCAAACATGAGTCAAGGCAGTCAAGACATTTAAAACACCTTATATCAGCCGGGCTCGGTGGCTCAGCCTGTAATCCCGCGCCTTTGGGAGGCTGAGGTGAGTGGATTGCCTGAGCCCACGGGTTTGAGACGCACCTGGGCAGCGAGACCTCATCTCTACAATAAATCAAAAAATCAGCCGGGCGTGGTAGCGCATGCCTGTAATTCCGGTTACTTGAAAGGCTGAGACGGAAGGATCGCCGGAGCCCAGCAGGGCGAGGCTGTGGTGGCCGGGAGCGGCCACTGCCCTCCAGTCTGGGCGACAGAGTGAGACTCCAACTCAAAAAAAAAAAGCAAAACACCTTATATCCTTTCATTGACACACTCTCCTTGGGGTGGGTGATTCAGATGTCAATCACAGGGAAGCTGGGATCAGAACTCAGGTCCCCAGTGCCAAAGTCCATTCGCCTTCCACACACCTGCTAGCTCTTACAAGGGTGTAGACAAGGCACGGAAGCAATCCCCACCGCCAACAGATCACGAATACATTCCCTAAGTGCGAGACACCTAGACTTGGAGACGCAAACACCACAGGCTGAAACCCCTCCTGAACGCAGAGAGGGCAGGGGTGTGGTGTGAGGTCTGAGGCAGGGAAAGAAGGTCCCATCCTGGCGATGGAGTTTCACCTCGCCCCAGATGGGTTCTAAGATGCTATGCTTAAGATGTTGCTCAACTTCATGAAAAGAAGGGACAGGTGTTGGGACCTCGTCACTGGAGACGGAATTCTCAAGAGAGGAATAAGGTTCACCTCTTGGGGCCACAGTTTCTTCTTTCCACTCTAAGCATTCTGATCTTTAGTGGAGGCACAAAAACCAATCCTCACACTCCCTCTACCTAGCTTCCATCTCTTCAGTTTTTCCTCCTCGCAGAACTATCATCTGGGCTTCCTTGGTGCCCCCAAACCCTCCGAGTCTACAAGCCACTTGGGTAGGGCAAAGCATCCCTTCAGCCCCCATCACTCGTTCCGCCTGGGAAGGGGCCTTCCTCAAAAAAATAAAGCATCATCACTCTCATCAAACCAACCTTCATGACAGAGTGGGAATCATGCTGCCACTTCCGATCAGGAATCAGGTGCAGACCCACACAGAGGCGGGAACACTGGGGCACCCATGTTAGTCTACTAGAAGTCAACTCCAAATCCACATGAAGTCCCTAAACCACAGATGGGGGACTCTCAGCCCGAGGCCCAAGACAGAGGCTTCAAGAACAGCAAAGCTTCCTTCTCCAAGACAACCATGTCAGACCGTTCATGGCTCCTGGGTCAGGAACGGCCTCTGGGTTCTCCATTCCAACCTGTGGCCCACACCGCCCACCTCCCGGCGGCCCCCAAAGCCTGGTGCTCATGGGGAACGGCCACAAGGAATTACTGAACCAAGAGCAGGTTAAACTTTCACACTGATCGCACAGATAAGCAGGGCAACTTACCCAGCACCGCCAGACAGCTCAGCACCGGGAAAAAGCACTTCATCTCGGCAGCCTCTGGGAGACACAGCACAGGGCGCCTCCTCGTCTCCTGGGTCCTAATCTCTCATTTCTGGCAGTTCACTTACAGCTCCACAGAACAGTTTTGGGAACAAAACAACTCAGAGAATGGGAACAGATTAAACAGGAGAGATCAGAAGGAGGGAGCTGGGGGGAAGGGGGAGGGCTGGTGGCATGTGCGAAAACTCCCCTATGCTAAAAGAAGAGGCCAGAACAATCGTGAAGGCACTCTGGGCTTCTGCCACGGCGTGTGCCCTGCAGTTTCCACTGGACTGGTAGCGTGTGGTGGATTAATCCTCAAGGAGAAGGGGAAAAGCCAGTCTGAGAAAATCCTTTCATCCACTGATTATACAGAGATGTCCTTGGCTTCCCAGTGAAGGTGTCTGTGGGCCCTCTCACTCGCATTCCCCAAAGGGATCGGGGCAGGTTTTGTCAAACCCTCCGACCGCCAGCCCAGCCTGGCGAGCACCCACGGGGCCGGTTTCCTCGTCAAGAAGTCCGTCTCCATCCATGGCGGCGGGTCACCGAGGCGTCAGCCGCCCGCACCTGCC
>NW_007079722.1:0-1365 GCF_000164805.1 Carlito syrichta | reverse complement strand
GTGTGTGTGTGTGTGTGTGTGTGTGTGTGTGTGTGTGTGTTTAATCATAAACTCTTTTTTTCTCAGTTTTACTGTCTTCTCTGAAAAATTACCACCTCTCTGCCTTCCATCTTGCTGTATCATCTGTGAATCCGAATGGAACGTAACGTTTTATTGTCACTGATTATTTTGAATGAACAATTTTCTTAATGTAATTTTGGTCGAATCAATTTTATTGATCAAGTTTTTTGTTCATTCATTCACTCATTCTTTCCTTTAAGCAGCAATCACTGACTGAGTGACAACTATGCCAGTCTCTGGGCTAGGTTCATGGGAAGCAAAGGCTAACAGGGCATAATAACTTCATCAGAGGAGCTCACAACTAGGGGAGCCAAAGATGGAAGGTAATCGTCTCCATTATTCACCAGAAATAAATAAACAATTCCAGTGCAGAGTGTTACCTTGCTGGGAAACAGGGAGTCCCCAACTAAATAGGGGTATTGGGGGAAGTAGCACAGGCACTGTGATATTGGAACTGAGTCTTTTGTTTTTTCTTTTTTAATTTTCTATCTAGAACAATAGTGCATGATCTTTGTAGAAAATTCAGAAGCATAAAGAAATGAGAAAAATATCCTACAATCCTACATCAGATATAACCAGTTATTTTTTTAAGACCAACTTCTACATAGATAAGCTTAAAGTTAACAATTGTGTTATAGTATACAACACTATAACACAATTATTAAATTATTAAAAATTATTTGTGTATGTGTATAATATTATCCTGTGCAGAAATACTAACATTAACTTAGTCATTGCTCTATTGGTTGTTTCTTTCCTACAAATAACACTATGATGAATATTTCTGTGCATAAATATTGGTCTGCATTTGTGAATGTTTCCTTAAGAAGAATCCACAAGGTGAATTACGGATTAAAGGATATGATCACTTTTAAGACTCTTGACATTTTCTCCAGTTCCTGTTTCTTTACTGATCTCAAGGCACGAGCTCAAGCTTGTAAGAGAATTAGATGAATTACAAATGTGGGGAAGTTCTTTAAGAATTATTTTGTGTATATGTACTTGGGTGTACATTCATGTGTCTCAGAAAGACACATGCATGCAGGCGCACAAAGACGCGCACACACACACACACACACACACACACATTTTTACTCACTCCTAAATGCATTGCTACTAGCTCTTGCCTAACTCTTATAATGGTCTGTATTTTTCTTTTTTTTTGGTCACTGGTATTTTTTGTTTTATCCATCTCTGTATTCCCAGTGCCTGGTATATGGCAGGGAGTTAGTAAATGTTTCTGGTCTGAAAGAGAAGAAAAATAGACCATTAAATAATTAATGTTTACATTTTTAACATCATGTT
>NW_007079721.1:0-1413 GCF_000164805.1 Carlito syrichta | reverse complement strand
GAAGAGCTGCCTCCGAGTAGTTTTCTTCTCTCCGTTCTGATTCACCGGTGCGGTCCTAACCCTTCCCTGGTCAGTGCAGGTCACCGACAATGCATATTTCTATTAAAAAATGTACTGAGAAAATGTGAAAAGTATGCTGAGATTTTAGGTGTCCTAACCTTGAATTTACAGATTCATTTGAGAAAAACTGACATCTTAAAAGTACAAAATATTTTGATCCATGAGTATGGCATATGTCTCCAACTATTTAGATTTTTAAACATTTTGCCATCAATGCATTTTATTTTCTGTGTTTTTAGGTTTTGTGTTTAGTTTGTGCTCCATGACTTCTTTGGTCCATGTGAGAATTCTTTGTCTAGGCAAACACCATTAATGTTTTATGATTCTCTTGAGCTTAATAGTGAATGCTTTTGGATTTTAGTGTATGATCTATCGTGATTCATTTTTTGTACATGGGGTAATTGAACAAGGTTTTTTTGTTAGTATAAATTATCAAAGCAGAACTTGTTGATAAAAATTTGTTTTTTTAATCAAGACAAGGTCCTTGAAAATTTTTGTCAAACACACCCCTAAGGAATTAATATTTTTGGACATTGTAAATAGTTTTCTCTTGCAATTTGCTTCTAAAATTCTATTGAGAATAAATAAATACAAAACTGATTTATATGTGTCTACCTAATACCCTGTAACCATGATGAATATGCATATTAATAGTTTTATTTAGGCTATGTAGGATTTGTCAAATAGAAAATTATTTGTCCTCTTAAAAGTATTTTTTACTTTTTTTGCATTGGCTAGAATCCATACTGTACCACTGAATATAAGTGATAATAGTGTTTCTTATGAGGAAGGCATTTGGTCTTTTATCATCAATTATGTGGCTATCTACAAGTTTTATGTTGAAGAATTTTTTATATCTCTATTTTGCTGGATATATATAAACACACATATATATAAACATACATATACACATGTATGCATATAGTTACACATGCATATATATGTATAGGGGGGACCCCAAAGAAATCCAAATCATTTTCTGGGGGCTCGGACCTCTTGCAGTATAGGTTTCTTCCAGCTAGCAATGCTGTGAGAGGTTGCATTCAGTTTCAGTGAATTTTTTTGGAGATTGTTACTGCATCTATGTCCATTTTGATGGGTGATTTATAAGCACACCCACTGACACTGTGCTGAGTGTTCAGCAGTTTTTGAGCAAAGACCGCATAAGCCCCATGCCCCATCCTCCCTGTTCACTGAGTCTCACCACAAGCGACTTTTTTTTTGTTGTTTCCCTGGATGAAAAAAGTCCCCAAAGCAAAACGTTTTGCCCAAGTAGAAGAGGTGAGAACAAAATAAACAAAAAAACGGCAGAAGCACTAAAAGAAATCAAAATTAATGAGTTCAAAAACTGTT
>NW_007079720.1:0-1400 GCF_000164805.1 Carlito syrichta | reverse complement strand
ACCCAAGTTAGAATAATAATTATTAAAAAGACAAAAAATAACATTTTGGTAAGTATGTGGAGAAAAGGGAAATCTGATACATGTTGATTAAATTATAGATTATCATAGCCATTATGGAAAACAATATGAAGATTTCTCAAAAAACTAAAAACAAGACTGCCATATGATTTAGCGTAAATACCACTACTGGGTATATATTTAAAGGAAAGGAAAGCAGTATATCAAAGGGATACTTGCACTCCCATGTTTATTGCAGCACTATTCACAATATCAAAGATAAGTATGCAACCTAAGTGTCCATCAATAAATGAACAGATACAGAAAATGTGGCATAATAAAATATTAATCAACCCTAAAAAAGAATAAAATCCTATCATTTGCAGCAACATGAATTGAATTGGAGGTCATTATGTTAAGTGAAATAAGCCAGGCACAGAAAAACAAGTATCACAAGTTCTCACTAATGTGGGAGCTAAAAAAAAAAGTTGATCTCATGTAAGTAGAGAATGATAGTTACCAAGGTCTGGGATGGGTGTGCTGGGAGGCAAGGAGGAGGAACAAGAAAAGAGGTTGGTTGATGTTTAAAAACATCTGGTTAGATAGAAGGAATAAGTTCTAATGTTTAATAGCAGAGTAGGGTGGCTATAGTTAACAACATGTATTGGATATTTCAAAATAGCTAGAAGAGAAGAACTTAAAAAGTTTACGACACATAGAAATGATAAATACTCAAGGTGATGAACACCCCAAATACCCTGACTTGATCATTACATACTCTGCACATAACAAAATACCACATTACCCCATAAAAATATACAAATAGTATGCATCAAGTTTTTAAGACTTAAAAAGGGAGGTAATAAGATGAAGTTCACACAGAATAAAATTTCATCACCTTTTACAGTCAGTCACAATGTCTCATGTAAATTTTTAATATGTCTCTAAAAATATATTGATTAATAAAAATTTTCAGTTTTCCTTTCTTAATTTAAGAACATATCTGCTTTCAATTTATTTTTAAAGCAATCACTCTGACTCAGTGAAGTTCTGAGAGTCCTAACTTAGTACAAAACCAATTAACTCACTTTCTTAAAGAAGTAGTTACAGTAATGGATATAAAAATGAAGCTAAGACTGTCTGTTTATAAAGTTCATCTAAGCAACTAAAAGGTCAAGAGTAGTGCATTCATTAAAACTATTAAGGACTTGTTTCTTGATACACTCAAAATTCTAAATATTATATAATATTACATTTGACTTTGTATAAGTACGTATAAATTTCTTTTAACTCAGCTGACCTACGTTTGCATTTACATACAGATACATTTATTCTTTTAAAGTTTTGCATATAGCAAACAGAGAGAATTCAGACTTTTTTTTTTTTTTTTTTTTTTTTTTTTT
>NW_007079719.1:134510-135318 GCF_000164805.1 Carlito syrichta | reverse complement strand
GGGCTACCTGCAGCTGATATCTACATGCAGACCAAGAACAAACTCCGCCACGTGGAGCCTGAGGCCCTCAAGAAGGAGGTAGTGAGCCCTCAACTCGTGCCTGGCTCCAGCATTGGGACCGGGCTGATGGCGGGCCGGTGAGGCCAAAGGATTGGCCTCGCTCTTGGGCACAGGGTGGGGGGTCCCTGGGGCCGTGACATGTTCAAGTCGAAGCTCCCGGCCATTGTGAGCATGTTAGGCATGAGGTGCCCAGGGACGTCCAGGGCCTGCAGGCTCCTGGCTGAGGCTCTGGGCAGCAACTGGGAGCAGAGTTCTGGCCTGGACAACTCAGAGTCCTGGGTGGGGAGTCCTGGGGGGCCCCAGCTTACTGACCAAAGGAACAGAGCAAGGCTGGTCTGAGAGGTGAGGGGACAGCCCAAGGTCACAGGAGGCCAGTGTAGGGTGGTGGCTCCCTGTGGTCCTGCTGGAGCCCAGACCCTTGCAGTTCTCTCTCAAGCCCAAGGTGAGCCACCCCAGTGCCAAGCTGAGTAACCAGTCTGCCCAGGTGACCCAGGTCACAAGGCCACTGGGCAGGGAAGGCATGGGGGGACACAGCCTCCACAGCGACTCCAATGGCCACCCGCTTCATGCCACCTCAGGCCAAACTCTCACAGTGGGTTCTCCTTTCATCTCCGGAAGTAGAGGGAGTCGCAGCAAGCGGCCCGGCCGGGGGGCTGGGGCAGGACTTTCCCAGCCCGGTCTGCAAGCCCTGACCAAAGCCACGGGACAGGTGGCCTGGTCAGCGCCCCCTCTCCATCCCTGAGCCCAA
>NW_007079719.1:132672-133483 GCF_000164805.1 Carlito syrichta | reverse complement strand
GAGAGGCGCCGGGGGCGGGCCCACCTGGCCGAGGGCGGGGCCACATCTGGCCCGGGGGCGGGGCGCAGCGGCCAGGTGTGGCCGAGCAGTGGGCGCCCCGCTGGCGCCCGACCGCTGGGGGGGCTGGGATTGGCGGGCCCGGGGGATGTCAGGCCGACGGAGCCCATAGGCCGGCCGTGCGCGGGCGGGCGCAGGCCGGGCTGTAACCTGAGAGGGAGGATCAGGTAGCGCAGGTGTCGGGTCCGCGCCGCCCCCGCGCCAGGTGCACAGCGGGGGCCGCCGGCACAGTCGCAGGTAGGAGCAGCCCCGGGCGGGCGGCCGGGGACTCTGGGCGAGCGGGAGCCTATTGGGGCACGGTCTCCCTCGAGGGCTCCCTCCCGGCTGGGGCCCCCGAAGGAGGTTTCGCTGGAGCCTCAGGGACCCGCGGTCGGTTTGGCAGCTGGGAATGGGGTGCAACCGAGGCCGGAACGTCGGCTAGGCTGGGAGGGGCCCCTTCTCCGGCTCCCCCTGGCGTCGGGGATGGGCCGCCCCGCCCCTGGGCCCGCCCCTTCTGGCCTCAGTGGGGGCCCCGTGCCCCTTGGCCTGTGCCCAGAGCCCCTCCCTGTAGGACTGGCCGAGCCTGCGCGTCCACGACCCCCATGACCCTCGCTCCATCCCCGCTCTGAGGACAGGGAGGCCCAGGAAGGCAGCCAGCGGCGCCCCTCGACGGCCGCTGGCGCGAGCCCCGGGAAGACGAAAGGCTAAGCAGGGAGGCTTGGGGGCAGAGGGGCGGTTGCCCAAAGCCCAGCAGCCGCTGTCTTCCCGCAGCCGA
>NW_007079719.1:129870-131772 GCF_000164805.1 Carlito syrichta | reverse complement strand
GAGACTCTGACTCAAAAAGGGGGGGGGGGTAGACTGGTGATCAGGATGTGCCTGGACTTCTCTTCTGTAGGATAGGACAGTGTCCTGCCTGCCAGGCCTCCTGGAAGGCCCAGGAAGTGGTTCCTGGCTGCTGGTGCTTCCATCTCACCCCCACTCAGTGCTTACTGTCATCACTCAAAGCTTCATCTCCCTGACTGGGAGTGCAGAGCTGGGCTCTCTGGAGTTTCCATTGGGACCCAGAGCCATTGTAGCTTGTCCATACTGGCCAAGGCTCCAGAAAACCCCTGACCCAGCTTCTCCTTCCCTTTGCAGCCTGGAGCAGGGATGAGGGTGAAACTAGAAATGGAAGAAAATTGCACTCTGGCCTTCCCAGACACCCTCTCCCAGCAGAGCCCGGGCTGGGTGCCCTATCCCAACCCTAAGCCGAGACAGAGGCCCTTGCTAAGGGCCTCAAAACCAGGGCAGCCCTACCCAGCCCTCAGAGGCACCAGCCAGGCTGGGAACCGAGGGACCACCCTTGTGGGGCCCCAGAGTGCCTGAGCCAGGGTCAGATGGGCAGGAAAGCTCCTCCTCTCTTCTCTTCTTCCCCCCTCCCGCCCTCCCTGGCCTCTCTCCCTATCCCCCACTGTCCCAGTCTCATCCTGGCTCCCTCTCCCTCCTAACTGCACTGTCACTTCTCTCCTCTTGGTTCCTAGAAGTGAGAGTCCTGAGACACAGGAAGAGTGAGTAGCTGTGTGCGGCTCCTGGCTAAGGCTGCGGCGCGGGGTGGGGGAGAAGGCAGGAAAGTGAGGCAGAGGGGGCTGGGACTTGAGGAAGGGCAGGGTCAGGCTGGCAGGTGAGGGGGCCTCCATGCCCCAGGAGCACCCCACACCTGCCCTCATGCCACAACACACCCATATATGCACCCAAGCATTCTGCGCCTGGCTGATGGTTTTGCCTAAATAAATGAGCCTGCCGCACCCTCCCTGTGGCCCAGCCTGGGAATCCAAGTGCTATTGGCCCATTTGTTCCTCCCACACAGACCTGGCCCCTCCCTCGGGGCTCAAAAGACATCCTTCCCCCTGTCCCTTCACCTCCGCCAGCTGAGTAGGAACATGCAAACGCTGTCCTGGGCATTTGCATGACATCCACCTGCCCTTCTTCCTGGGTCCCTCTCCCGCAGCCTTAGTAAGGGCTCTGCTCTCCTGGGCCCCCCAGACCTGAGCCATGCTTTGCCGTAAATGTGCTCCCGCCTTGCAACCAGTGTCTATGTGCACGTCTGTCTGCGGGTGTGGGGAGGAGGCAGGGGTCCAGCTGGGTGCTGGTACGCCAGGGTCCCGACTCTCTGTGGCCATGGATGCCCCAGTTGACTCAGTCCAAGGGTCACTGAGCTTTGCTGATGCAGGGAGAGGGCCAGAGGGAGACTCCACCCCGGCTGGGCTGAGCCAGGGAACCTGGGGCAAAGGTCGGGTGGCTGGCCCTAGGTAGTGTCTTGGAGCTGGGCAGTCAGTGGCTGGGCGGAGACATACACTAGCGTTCCCAGGGCGGGCCCGGGAGCTACCATGAACTCCCAGGGGCCTCCAGGCAGGGGCCCTACACTTTGTGAGTAGAGCCAAGAGGGTGGTGGGGCAGCCGTGGTCCTGGGGCCCTCCCAGCCTCTGGTGGCCCTGAATGGGATCTGGAGAGCTGCCCTCTGGGCCGAGGGCCCTCCCATCCTGGCTTAGGGAGGGACAGGCGGCCAAGGGATAGGTGGGGGCAGCTGGAACGCCCCCCGGTTTCCAGCTAGCGCCTCCTTTCCTGCCTCCGGTAGGCACCAAGTCCTTCAACATGATGTCCCCAACGGGCGACAACTCGGAGCTACTGGCTGAGATCAAGGCGGGCAAGAGCCTGAAGCCGACGCCACAGAGCAAGGGGCTGACCACA
>NW_007079719.1:127279-129580 GCF_000164805.1 Carlito syrichta | reverse complement strand
AGGGCCGGCCCATCCCCGAGTGGAAGCGCCAGGTGATGGTGCGCAAGCTGCAGCTGAAGATGCAGGAGGAGGAGGAGCAGCGGCGGAAGGTGGGTGGGGCTTTCAGCCTCCCGGACTCCCATTTCCTTTGGGGAAAGCAGGGTTGCAGGACCCTGTCTCCCTCCCCTACCCCCGGCAGCCTGTTCTTTCTTTATGCCTTCAAAGTGTCTGGGACCCCGTGCAAACGCCTGCTCTGAATCGGGAGGCTGGGTGGGCTGATCGTCTGCATTTCTAACACACTCCTGGGTGAGGCCCGTGGTAATGCTGGTCCAGGGACCACACTCTGAGTAGCCAGGAGGGCTTTGGTCTCAGACTGATCTGGGCCCTCTCCCTGCACTGCTGCTCTCCAGCTACTGATACTGAGCTTCATCCAGTCTCAGTTTCCTTTTCTGAAGGATGGGTTGATCATTACTAGCTGGCAGGATGATTTGCCGTTCATTCGTTCAACAGAGTTCCCTAAGCTCGATTTATGTGCCACACACACTGTTGTAGCCTCTGGGGATTCACGGTGAATTTCTTTGTTTTTTTAAATTTTATTTCTTTGAGTTGGAGTCTCACTCTCCACCTGCTGGGGTCCGGCGATCCTTCCACCTCAGCCTTCCAAGTAGCTGGAACTACAGGCGTGCGCTACCACACGCGGCTAATTGTTTGATTTATTGTAGAGATGAGGTCTCACCAAGTTGCCCAGGCGGGTCTTGAACCCGTGGGCTCAGGCAATTCATTCATCTCAGCCTCCCAAGGCGTGGGATTACAGGCTGAGCCATGGAGCCCGGCTACGGTGAATTTATTAAGGCTGCAGGAGATGGCTGCAGGCAGTGTGTGGGAATCAAAAGCAAATAAAGGCCTCCAAAGAGACAAAACCAAAGACAGCGAGCAACTGGGAGACAAGTAACACAGCTGTTACAGCACAGCCCGCTGTGACGGGGAGCACAGGGGGCAGGGGCAGCCCCAAACTGGCCACCTTATTTTTGGGCTGGGGGTGTCATTAGGGGAGGAGGAAGTGATGGCTGCGGTGCGACTTGGAAGGTGACCAAGAGCTGGATGGGAACAGTGGCCTGGAGAGCCAGCAGGCAGGACTGGGCGGTCTGAAAGTTGGAGTGGACACGGCTCTGTGACTGTCCTGGGGGGGTTGGGCTGGAGAGGTCATGGGCGTCAGGTTACCAAGGCCTGGCCACCTGCCTAGAAGAGAATGGACTTTCTCCTGGAGCAGTAGGGAGCCCGTGGTGGGGATAAGCTTCCTAGCTGCTTGTGGGGAATGGATCCTAGTGGGTCCAACTGAATTGGGAGACCCGTGTGGAGGGGAGGGCGGCCCCCAGGGCGGAGAAACCGGGCCCTAGAGAGAAGAAGAGAGGAGTAAATGCGAATGCACGTGCCTGGCAGTCCAGCAGGGTGAAGGGAGTGCGGAGTCCCAGCGGGGGCTGCCGCTTTAACATCTTAAAGAGCGGAGTCTCGCTCAGCACCTAAAACACGGACTAGGGGACCGGGAGGGCTTGGGCCACAGGGAGCTCGAGAAGTGGTCGGCAGCCTGGGGGGCGGAGGGCTCGCGCGGCAGGCTTTGGACGGGCTGGCGGAGGGCCGCCGTGCCTCTCCGCCTCAATGCCTTTCGCATGTTCCTTGGGTGGTGTAATGAGCGACCAAGCCAGGCGAGGAGACCCCATCTGCCGGCCAGTCCTGCCTGCCTCGGCAGCAGCGCTCAGCGACCAAAGTGGACACTGCCCAAGCCTGGAGCGGCGGTCCGGGCCGAAGCTTCACCCCCGCGCAATCCCCCGCCGGCCAGGCGCGGCCCGGCCCTGCAGACGCAGCCCGCGGAGCCATTGCACCACCCAGGACATGCAAAAGGTTCCCGGCGCCGCTGCGGGAGCTGGGCCAGAGGGAGACGCGCCTCCCTCCCCTCTCTTGTCTTCCCCGCCTTAGCTGACGTCCGGCAGCTCGTGCTGCTACCCCCGCGAGGGCTGGAGGTACTCCCGCGAGCACAACGGCATCCTCGGGCCCTTCGGCGAGCTCATGACCGAGGCCGACGTCCTCCGCATCGAGCAGCAAATCGAGAACCTGCAGGTGCTGCACAAGGCGCAGAAGCTGGAGGCGCGCCTGGAGCAGCTGGAGCGGGAGCTTGAGCAACTGCTGCCCATCTCTGCCGCCCTGTCGGCTCCGCGCTTCACCGTCGACCCGCGCCGAATGCACGGCCGCGCCCCCAGCCTGCCCGCCTGGTGCGGCAGGATCTCCGCGCTGCTCAAGAGCATGGCCACGCTGCTGGCCACGCTG